>NC_043703.1:120446180-120455603 GCF_006229205.1 Suricata suricatta
AAATGAACTGAGAGTTGAAGGGGAAGGGGGAGGGGGGAAAAGAGGTGGTGGTGATGGTGGAGGGCACTTATGGGGAAGAGCACTGGGTGTTGTATGGAAAATAATTTGACAATAAAATATTATGAAAAAAAGTTATAGTTAAAGGTTAATTGAATTTAAAAAAATTATTCAAATTAATTGAGTAATCATTTGTGAAGATAGGATTATAGAGTATGTGTGTTATTTCTCAAAAAGAAAGCAAAGACTTTCATATGTGTCCATTTCTTCTGTATAAATGACATGATTGCATTCCCTATTTTATTATTATGTGAGATATTTGATTCGGAAGAGCTAGAATACAGGAGATTAATTTCTCTATATCTGTTGTGTTTTATGACAATTCCCTTTGCTCACCCTGTATTTGTACTTGGTGTATTTTTATATTTCTATGCTTCTTCCCTGCCTTTCCTCCCTCCTATTATTTCCCTCATTCCTCCTCCTCCTCTTCAATAACTCTCTCACTTTCTTCCTTCCTGTGTGCTATTTGATATATAAATACAATATAATGGCTATACCCTCACTGTATATTTACCCTCTATAATTTAATGCTGATCTTTTTCCCTTATTGAATCCTTTTAACTTGACTGCAAAATACTTGATATTAATAATAACAGATTCTTTTATCCTTTTGTTAGCAGCTGTCTGGTATACATTTTTTATATATACTATAAGAATCTAAGTGACATTTCTGTGTCATTTTCATTTCAGATATATCTTTTCTAATAAACTCACTGTTAGACTCTTTGTTAGAACAAAGTACTTCTTTTAATACTTCAATGTGTCCTGTTTACATCAATTAATGATCGAAGTAGGTTTGGTCTAATTCTATTAACTAACATTCTTTTTCCAAATACTGTCTGTGTCCTTTATGTTTTAAAACATGAGATTTCATTCTCTTACAAATGCATGGGGATTTTCATGTGTGTGTCTATATGTTTCATTATAGTAATTTGCATAGTTTATGGTCAGTTTCAGTTACATGAGCAATTTCACTTAATATTTTGTATCCTACATTTGCCCTTTTCCTTTTCCTTTAGCAACTTTACCAACGGCACCCTCTCTGGTCCAGTCATCTCCCACCCAGATTATTGCAATAGGTTCTTCACTGGTCACTGATGCTAACTCCTGTCATTTCCCTCTTTTTCCGAGCCTCAACATAGCACCTGAAGGGATCCTTTAAAAAATGTTGCTCCTTGTTCAAGTCACACAGTGGTGTCTGACTGATCTCAGAGTAAAAGTCTTATTTAATCTTTCAGGCTTTATTTCTATTCACAAGTGATCCCTTTCAAATTCTATCCCAGCAATAAAGCCTTCTTCACTGCAGACTATTTGTCAGGTTTCAGGAAAACATCAGTTACCAGGTTGTCCTTACCTTGCATTGAGAGAGACTTATAAAACATTCTTCTTAACTATACTGGGAAATGGCTTTGCCAGGAAATAAGAGTGGAAAATATTTATTTATATTCAAAGACATGATTTCTGTGTATTCTTACTCAAAAGACATTTATCAAAGTACCAGGACCCCTTTTCTTCTCTTCTATTTCCAACTGACACCACATCAAATGGGGATGCTAAAATACAATCCCAATGCTAACTATCCACCTAGAATTAGTGTCTGAACAACTAGCTACAGATTTCAATGTTCTTACTGTCCCCACAGCTTTAATGATTCACTAGAATAACTCACAGAACTCACTGAAAGTGCTATACTTAAGATTACAGTTTTATCATAGAGAATATACATAAGCCAAGGTCTGAGAGCATTCCAAACACAAAGTTGTAGCATTTCCCTGTGGATTTAGGGCATGTCACCTTCTTGGCACATCAGGCTTTACCAAACAGGTGAATATGTTCACCAACTAGCAAGCTCCAATCAGCTTCAGTGTCCAGAGTTCTTATTGAAGCTTCATTATGTAGGCAAGGATGATTAAATCATTATTCACATGAATAAACTAAATCTTTAGTCCCCTCCCTCTGTCAGAGGTCTGGAAGTTCAAAGTCTCAACTCTATATCACATGCTTGACCTTTCTGATAACTAGCTCCTAACCAGAAACTATCCAGGAACTTAGCATGAGCCACCACATTGGCATAAGAAAAAAACTTTTTTTCACTCATGATATTCCTAGTATTTTTGCAGCTATGCACCTAGAACCAGAGACAAACCCCAAGTATATTATTTATCATATTATACCTTCCCAACATTCATGCTCTCACCAAGGGTAACATATTTGTATCAAGAGCATATATGACAGGGTAAGAGAATACAGAATTAAAAGTTTCTTGACATCTTATAAATCTAACTTGAATTTCTTGAACCCTGTCTACCGCCAACAACTTCATTAGCTGAAGCCATTTATTTTCCAATAAAATAATTTCCAAACTCACTGGGACCAGATACCACATACACATATTTAAGCCACAGCCACCTCTAATGTTATTAATATCGAAAGATTTATTTTTCATTAGTCAAATTTTATTCAAATTATATTTTTGTCTAGTCCTCATATATCACAGCAATTTATAGACTACAACTTAATCCATTGCCTACTTCCAGCCATGCTACTCAGGAGCCTTAGGGTCTTGACTATGATAAAATAATACAGTATAACTGAGCCTCAGAATTTAGAAGGATTCTATTGATCAGATAGTAACTATGACATGGAAGCCACACATTGTCTGACTTACTCCTCTTTGAGAACATAGATGAGAAATATGGCCCATTCCTCTATGTTTAGGACCCTGCCTCAAAATTACCATGGCAACCTGTAAAAGGACACCAGAGAAGGTCTTTCATCTTATCACCTAGGGATCTTCTCTCAATTTTGAAATTTGAAATTCAAAATAAGCCATGTATAGCTTCAAATATCTTAAAATAACTAGATTGTACATAATAAACAAGAAAGGCAACATTCTTTTTATGTGGTAATCTATAACCTTGTGTACCTGATAGCTATTGCTGACCCAAAACATTCTCCCAGAATTGAATGACAATCTCCTCAAGTTATTAGTTTAGTATTGAAATTTATATAAAATCCACTTAACAAACATAGGGCCTTTGAAGAAATAGTCCACTTAAAGAAATAATGTCAAACAATGAGTAAAGATATTTGAATTTTCTCTGGATGATGAAGTTTACTCTAAATCTACTAAATATTAAGCCTTCTTTTAATTAATGGGAATCAAGTCCAGCATCAGGTCTCTGAATTCTATCTTGTTAATGTGTGTAAATCCATTGACTCCTAAAAATTCTCAGCCACATAAACTTAACACTTTAATTAGCAGGATGGGCAAGGGTGATGTCAGAGTGGACTCCAATGTCTCCCAAAAGGAAGGAAAAA
Source organism: Suricata suricatta (assembly GCF_006229205.1). Classification (NCBI taxonomy): domain Eukaryota; kingdom Metazoa; phylum Chordata; class Mammalia; order Carnivora; family Herpestidae; genus Suricata; species Suricata suricatta. The sequence continues at coordinate 120,449,559 of NC_043703.1, forward strand.
AATCTCTTTAGTTGTTTGTATTTTGCCTTATTCTGAAGGTCTATTTTTATTCAATTTATGATAATGTGGGTTTTTTGATTGATTTTTAAAAAGGTATTTCAAATTACTTACCATAGAACAAACTGATGCCCTGGGATAATATGCCTTGTTTTTCCTATGCTTCCTCTTACCTCAGGTACACATGCTATATATACCTAAGGAGTACCACCACTTTTAGCAAAGTAGAAGCAAAGTAGAGGCCGGTGTCTTTCAGCAAAATCATTATCATGATAAACACTTACTTGCTGCATGAGGAAAATCTCATCTCATAATAGGCAACTCTCTCCTGATGATTGCTTTTTCAATTTTTTGTTAAAGGTACCCTCACATTGGTGAGTAGGTTCATTTGATACGAATAATTCATTTGGATTACCTGGATCTTTTGAGGAAAATCTTATTCTCATTTTTCATAGTTTGTAAACAATGGCTTCTGAAAGCAAGCCAACTGGAATTGTCTAAAATGCAAAAGAACCATTTCAGTGGTAACCTATGGTGCTTGACTTCAGGTTGCTCACACACTTCCCAGTTTTTGCCATCTCTAAAGGGAATAGTTTCAAATGCAAAAGCAAAAAAACAGAAGAAATCTGTCACTTAGAATTCTTTGTGTGGGGGAATCACATTGTTAATGGAAACCATTGAAAAAGCAGATGGCGGGACCATGTGATAACTTAAGCCAAAAAATATTTTCTAGCTTTAAACATGGCAGAAAGCATACTAGGGACACAAAAGGAGGTAAAGAATTAGATGCATGTATTAGAAGAAAGATTTAACTCTAATAAGTGAAGTTGAAACTGAGAGAAGGAGAAAAACAATCCAAGCGTGCAGAGGAATTTAACTGCTTCTGTTGGTTCAGCTTAGGAGAGCGCTGGACAGGAGGGAAAGTACGCGGGGGAATCTGCAGTGAGACTATGCAGAGAATACACAGCAAAGATAAGCACAAGGGAAAAATGCAGGGAAGGCATGAAAGGAGAGTCAGCCCTCGAGGGGAGTGTGCAGAGGAAACACGCACAGAGATTCACTGGATCCAGAGAGATTTTATAAAGAAGAAAAAAGGTAACATATGAGAGAAAAGTTTGGGCAAAGTCGTGCTGAGGAAGTCTATACCCCCAAAAATGTTCAAAGGCATTCTCCGAACAGAGAAATTGATTTTTAAGAAAAGATCAGGAATTTCCCCCTGATGACAGAGGAATTATCACAACAATCACAGCAGCCAACACGCACCGAATGATCACTATATGATGAGCTCTGTGCTGAGGACTTGCCCTGCGTTTTATCATTTAATCTTCACAGAAAATCTATATGTTCTGAAACTTCACTTATTTCCTAAAAGAAAGAGGCCATGGATCAGCTTTGAGTCATAAAGCTGACTTGCATGACCTCTTTAGCAAGACCATATTTGTGAAAGCAGAGAACAGTCGAGAGAAAAAAGATTTTCTGAAATCCATGATTGTATCTTTAAGCATAAAATGGGGATAGCTCTGAATTACAGGAGCATAGAATATTACATAAGTTCAGACTATTGCATGAGGTGGGTCCTCCCCAGACTGAGAGGATTTGGGGAAAGCCTAAGACTTTTGGTTCTAGTAGACTATTTAAGAAGCGAGTTTTAGGGGCGCCTGGGTGACTCAGTCAGTTGAGCGTCCCACTTTGGCTCAGGTCATGATCTCACAGTTTGTGGGTTTGAGCCCCACATCAGGCTCTGTGCTGACAGCTAGCTCGGAGCCTGGAACCTGCTTTGGATTCTGTGTCTCCCTCTCTCTCTGACCCTCCCCTGTTCTCACTGTCTCTCTCTCTCTCTCAAAAACAAATAAAAAACATTAAAAAATTATTTAAGAAAACTTTCAAAAAATAAAAAATGGAAACTAGATTTACATAGATCAGGGGGTCAGTTGCACATGAGTTGTGTTCTAAACTTGCCCAGAGGAATGAACATGGGGGCAGAGGTAGAATTAATTAGCTGTTTGGGGGAACTTGAGAGCATTGAGGGGTACTGGCACCCTTTCAGGCCTCTAGTGGAGGTGCCACAGACTCTTGTTATCCATAAAGGTCCAGGGAAACTGTGCAGCAGCATCAGTAAAAAGCAGCTAGATGGGTAAGACAGAAACCAGTCTGGATTCCCATGTGGGGGGAATCATGAGAGAGGAACCCAGAATTGTCCAAGTAACCAGAAAGAGGGCAGAGAAGTGTTGAGAAAGCCCATGGACCAGAAGAGTCATGAGATTACAAAGAAGGCTATGTGTGAGGGATCTTCTCTAAGATCCCTCCCCAAAACCCTGGAGAGTAGAGTTGGAGAAGGGGAGGAGAGCAGAAACAGAAAACACAGTATTTTATCCAAAAGTGACTTAGTCTTTAGGAAGACACTGCTTACATTCCCTGACTGTTGGAAACTTATCATAAGGGAACTAAAACACAGATGCGTCAGCCACCAAAACCAGCCATCATGGAGAGGAGTGCCTAGACACCAAATGCCAACAAATTTTGGGTACTGAAACATTAGATTCTGTAGTTGTGTTTGGTTGTAGGATTTTATATCTATAATCATGTTTTCAAATGGAAACATAGTCTTGATATTATCTATTACTTGAATGCTTGAATGATCATACCTGTATAACTGTGTTGGCTATCTCTTTTTATTTAAAATTGTTTGATAATTTAAAAATCTTCAGTTATTTTCATAAATTTTACTCAGTTTTGGTAGTTGGCTCAATTTGGTATTGCACTGTTCTTATTAAAACTATCTAAGTTTGGTCTTAACTATAACTTTTTCCTTCCCATTAGTTTTCCTTGGCTGGCTTACAATGTTTTTTTTAATTTTAAAGTCTTGAGTTGAATAGTTAATTTATTTCCTCACCGTTTTTCAATATACATTTTATGCTATTAAAATAGGATTTCTTGTAAAATATGATTAATAACGTTTTGTCAATATTACCAAGGTAAAGAAAGTATACTCTAGATTTGCAGTAAATCAAATTAAGTAAGAACTCCAATATAATTTTTTGTGGACATTTGTTGATTGCCTCTGGCATTAATCATGTTCCTGTTCCCTTCTTTTCACGACAGTGTTTGTAATTTTGCAACCATGCTGTTTTAAATTAAAAATAACATAGGTCAGGGGTGTCTGGGTGGCTCAGTGAGTTAAGCATTTGACTTCAGCTCAGGTAAGGATCTCACGGTTCATGACTTCAAGCCCCACACTGAACTCTTTGCTGTCAGCATAGAGCCTACTTGGGATCCTCTGTCCCCCTCTCTCGGCCTTTACTTGATCTCTCTCAAACTCTCTCTCTCTCAAAAGTAAAATAAGCATTAAAGAAATTATATAGCCCATTCTTCCCAAGGACCTAGAAGCCTTCTGGGAGATGCCAGCTCTTCCATGGGAGTGCATGTTATGAGAAAGACCAGGACGGCATGGACCAAGGCTTTCCATAAAATAGTCTTTTTAAAGACTCATAATTAGATACTATGTGTTATTCTTTTTAAGGGAATTGAAACAATTACACCAAAGATTAACATTTTCCAATGAGCATCCAAAATGAACTTTTTGGGTATAATTTCATTCTCTACTTGGTTACCATGTCAAAGGTAAGGCAAGAATTCAGAGACTTGGCTATGTATCCAGTGAGATTTCTCCTCAATATCCACTTTATTTTGGAGATGAAGACTTTAAACAAAGAGTAACAACTTCTATGGGTAGGTATCTCAGTTTTACTAGCTATGATTTTGCCACTGGTGAAATATATTGGTTGAAAACCTATTCTTTGGAAATAAATACTCATGCATCTGAGAACATGCTTTAACTGGCCATTTTCCATTATTCTTCTACTAGGCTGTTGGAATGTATTTGTTAACATTTTATTTACATATTATTTGTTTGTTTAAATTATTTTTCTGTGTTGGGATAACCTGAATTTATCTGGGACTTGATTCATTTCTATAGCAGGTACCATGCCCCCACTATAACTGTGTTATGGTGTGGCCACTTTATTTAGAAAACTGTCTTCAGGTCATGATGGGCTGGTGGGTTCCAGTCCCACATCAGGCTCCAGGATGTCAGCATGGGATTCTCTCTCTGCCCTTCCCTTGCTCACACAAGTGCATGTGTACACTCTCTCAAAATAAATAAATAAACTTAAAAAAAACACAAATCTTTCTCAAGCAAGGGCAATTGTATTTCCACAAACAGATTTTCATTTTATTTCTTAAAAATATTCTCAGCATTGAGATTTTTGCTTGCCTCACTACCCTATGCGATATCATCTCTGCAGTCTTAGATACACTGATAATAAAAAATTGGGAGAAACAGTAAGGTTATATTAAAAATAATAAAATTTTAGAAATCCTAACTGCATATACCTTGTAATGTTTATATTTTTTAGAAGAATCAAATCAACCTTTCCCTCTATCTCTCAATGTTTTCAATGCTATTACACCCTGAAGAATTTTTTTTTCTTCTTTGGATGCTGATTTTACTGTCCTCTGGTGATGATACAAATGTTTCCTAAAGATTTATATTTCTTTCATATTTAAATAAAAATTTGACCAGAATGGGAATTAAATAAATGTGTGCAAATCATGATGTTGGGAGTATACAGAACCATCTTTTTTCCCAGGAGTGCCACCATTTAAATGAAGTGAGACAAGTCAGCACTGCCCGAGGTTATTTTATGTCCATATATGTCTACACAACCTGAGAAGTGGAGCTAAGATAAACATTTCTCAACTAAAACTACCATCTGCTTTTATTGCTCTTCGATTTTCAGTAAAGCCTGTAAGATTTAACTATAAGAACAGACACACTGATGACTTCTCTCTCCATATAAGAAGAGGATCATAAACAGAATGAAAATACTCCCATTTTATATCCTTTTCCCCATGATATCCTAAACAATAAAGTAATAGCAAAATAGCTTAAAGCCTGTAAATTCCCTTTTTCATAACAGCTGCAAATCAGTTCTTAACATATATTTGACTCTGGAAAGGCAGTAGGAACTATCTGACAGTGCTGATACTGCATAACAAAGCAATTTCTCTTCCTGAAATAACAACTTTACAAATACCGCAGTGGCTAATTGAATCCTAATATTTTTAGGAAACATAGTCAATATTGGGACTTTCTTATTATATATAGGACAATTTCTTTCTTTTTACGTCCTTCTCCAATTAAAATCAATAGGTTTGGGTATTATTTGTATTAAAATAATTTTATCTGGACATAGAGATAAAATTTGGCTCAGCATGGTTTTCATATAATCCTTTGTATTAGTTTTCTATTGCTGCCTAATAAAGTACCACAAACTTACTGGTTTAAAGCAATATTTATCATTAGTTTGCAGTGTCTATGGTTCAAGTATGTGGGCACAGATAAGCTGGGTCCTCTGCCATGGGTCTACACAGACTGAAATTAGGTGTCTCATCTAAGTCTCAGAGTTTATTTTAACCTCACTAGTTTTGGAGAGAATTTAGTTCCTTGTGTCTGTAGGACTGAGGCATTCAGCATCTACAGGCTGTCTGACATTGCCTTCCTTGCTTTCCCTTTTGCTACCCTTTATTTTTTTTAATTTTTATTTTTTTTATTTTTTAATACAATTTATTTTTTTAGCATATGCAATTATTTTCCGTCATTTACAATACAGTAGTTTCAATGACACTGCAAACAGAAAAACAAAGTAAAAAAATCAAAACCCCCACTTCTATTTCATGTAATTAGACTTATACAGAAATTAGAAAGTTAGGTACCAACTAGGTAATCACCTAATTTCACAGCTATCTGAAGTGGCAATTGTAATATAGCAGCTTATCTATGATACCTTCAAGATACATGATATAATTTATTACTTCCCCATAAGCTAAAACACAGCCTGCTTAATACCTTTCCTTAAATTCCACCTCTATACTACAATATACTTGAGGTCCATGCAAAAAAGTAGCTACTTTTTATATAGAAAATGGATGATTAAGTCTTTGGTGCTGTAAAAGCAACTTCAATTAAACATAACCACCCCCACCACT
>NC_043703.1:120455703-120468203 GCF_006229205.1 Suricata suricatta
GAAGTCATTTTAAAGATTTTATCTGGTTAATTGGTTATCATGCCCAAAAGGATAGTCTCCTTTTTGCTTAAATCAAAATCAGCTGATCAGAGAGTTTAATTACTTCTGCAGAATTTCTTTTGCCACATCATCATAGAAGTAAAATCCTGTCATATTCACAAATCTCACTCACACACAAGAAAAAAGGATTATTTAAGTCATGTTCACCTAGACTTGAATAATTACTTACATATCATTTTATAATAATCCATTATATTACACATAATATTAAATATTTTTATAATATTCAAGGCATGTTCATTCCAGAGGCAAGAATCTTGGGGGTTACATTAGAATTCTGCCTATCATAAAAGTTTAGCCAATCAATGACCACATAAGCTTCAACTGATGACATGAAAATCACAAACAACTGAAACCTAGAGAAATATCACTAAGGAGAAATATATACCATTTTTTTATCCTGTCTTTTGTTTTACTTTTTATTTTTATTTATTTGAGAGAGACAAGGATAGAAAAAGTGGGGGAAGGGCAGAGAGAAGGAGAAAGAATCCCAAACAGGCTCCATGCTGCCAGCACAGATTCCAACATGGGGCCTGAACTCAAGAAACCGTGAGATCATGACCTGCGCCAAAACCAAGAGCCAGATACTTAATCAATTGAGCCACTCAAGCACCCCAACCATTTTTTTAAAATTTTTATTGTAGTCCAGAAACTTCTCTGTAACTACTGAATATGGGACTAATTGAACTTTCATACTAACCCCAATTATTTAGGTATTATTATTATTATTACTAGTACTATTATTATCCTTAATGTTTAAAGAGGTTAACTGACTATTTTTAAGTTAGATAGCCTTTGACTGGTAAAGCCCAGATAGAAGCCCAAACTCTCTAATGTTGGTGCCTGGCTCCTGGTGGATAAGCCAGTTTTTCAGCCTCTCTCTTTGAAGATGCAAAGACAGGAGGGTAGCTCTTGGAATCACAGCTGTTTAGAAGCCTTGAGACTCTATAAGAGGTATTATGAGAGGGTGAGTCTAGGGCAGAATTAACAGTGGTCTCAATGTTCCTTTAGGAAACACTGAACGTGTACATTAGGGTGGGGCAAGGAGAGTATAGTTATGACAGATGACATTGCACTTGCCACTTCATGGGATTGGGAAGCTTCTAATGGGCTAAACATTTACACCAACAACTGTGTTGGAGCACAGAGAATCTGAGTCCCAGCAATACCCACCACCACATTTCTCTTGAGTCTCATTACTAGCTAGAAGAACAGGCCTTGCTTGAAACTTTGTAGGATTTGGGAAGTGCTGGTAATTTCAGTAGTATGGCTAACACCAAAACAAGTCCAAACAAAGGTACCACTCTATCAATACTAATAACCAAGACAGACTCACTCCTCCAAATACATAGTTGCGCCAGACAAACTCAACATTTTGGAAAAAGTTGAGACTCCAGACACATGGACCATTCTAAACCCACATAAGTCTCTGGACACAAATTATTATAGACACACAGTCTCCTTCATACATGTTCACTTCTCATATACCAGCAATTTAACTGTGCAACAATTTGGTTGCAAAGTGATGGCTTAAGATATACCAAACTCTTTGGATATCTTGACTTTTTCTTACCAAAATCACCAGAACATAGAATGGAAATCACATACACACTTCAACTTAGGTAGGGATAAGAGAAATAGACTGATATTTCTTTGTGACCATATCAGACCAATTTATAAATTCCTATATGTTTTGGTATGTGAAACACATTCGTATGCTTCCTCAAGGTCAGTTGTCTTCATGTAGCTACTCAGGCAATGGTGTGTAAATAATTAGCAGTCATAAGAAAACTATCTTTTATTAATCCATAATTTTGATACTGATAGTAACAAATACTATGGCTAATAAGAGTTGAGCTTTTGCTTAATTCTGCCTTTTAAAGGTATCAAAGAACTTCTGGGAAACCTTAATTTCAGTCACCAATTTTCAATTTAATAAAGTACATAAAAGTTTGAAGGACAAACTTTTCTAAAAATTTTCTTACTTCTCAAGTCTGCATTTTGTGGTAGACATCTATAAATTACTTTCTCAAGAATTCAACCTTTGGACTTTGTCATTTTTTTTTCTGGGAATACTGAGTTTTCTACTTGCTACTTACAATGGAATGAATAACTGAACTGCATTAAGAATGTATTCAGTCAGGGGTACCAGCGTGTCTCAGTTGGTTAAGTGACCAACTCTTGGTTTGGGTTCAGGTCATGATCTCTCATGGTTAATGAGTTTGAGCCCTGCATCGGGCTCTGGGCTGATAGTGCAGAGCCTACTTGGGAATGTTTTTCTCTCCCTCTCTCTCTGCCCTTTCAGAGCTTTCATTCTTAATATAAATAAATAAATGTAAAAAAAGAAAAAAAGAGAAAAAAGAATGTATTTGGTTACACTGAAATGAATATATTACATAATTTTTTAATTTTCTTTTTAAAGTTTACTTATTTATTTTGAGAGGGAGAGAGCAGGGAAGGAGCAAAGAGGGAGAGAGAGAGAGAATCTGAAGCAGGCTCTACATTAACAGTGTGGAGACTAACACGGGGCTCAAACTCACAAACCATGAGATCATGACCTGAGCTGAAATCAAGAGTCAGACAGCCAACTGAGCCACTCAGGTGTCCCTGATTTTATTTATTTATTTTTTAAAGAAATTTTTCTTTATTTTTTTAATGTTTTCTTTCTTTTTGAGAGAGAGAGAGAGAGAGACAGAGAGAGACAGAGACAGAGACAGAGAGAGCATGAGCAGGGGAGGGTCAGAGAGAGAGGAAGACACAGAATTCAAAGCAGGCTCCAGGCTCTGAGCTAGCCATCAGCACAGAGCCCAAAGTGGGGCTCGAACCCACGAACCATGAGATCATGACCTGAGCCAAAGTCAGATGCTTAACCGACTGAGTCACCTAGGCACTCCCCTGATTTTATTTTTAATAAAAGTTTTCTTTAATTAAAAGACTTATTAAGGACCCAGACTTTGTGAGTATATTGGAGCGCTGGTGTAGGCTCAATAAGCTTCCTTCAATTTACATTGCTAATCCATTCTTCAAAAATACTTGCTAAGATATAAAAAGCATTCATATTTTTATATTTCTTATTTTCTACTATTTTCCTACCACAATTACTGAAAACTTTCTACTAAACTTAGTGATAGTGAATACGTTCTCTAAACAATATTTGGGTTCTAAGCATATTCTTACTCTCCCTAGAGCAGCTGCAAATACACCCATTTGCCAAAATCAAATGATGAAATTTCTGTCCATTGTCATGCTTTGCATGAAGGTTCCCCAGCTAACCAATATCTTTAGATGGGCTTTCCCACAGCATTGCATCCCCCCAATTCCACTGATTACTTACGAGATGAGAATATGGCATAACTAGGCTGAATGAGTCACAAGGAGACAAGTTCACATGTGGAGAGAGGTATTCTCTATTACCACTAGATTTGAACTTTGAAGGATGAGAATCTAGGACTACTGGAGATTTCTTTGTGAAATCCAAGAAAGAAAACAGTAAAACTCAAGAGTCCTACTAGAGACTTGTTTCTGAATGCAGCCATACATACCTGAATCAGGACCTAAACTTGGGACTTTCCTATTACAGGAGACACTAAATTATCTTTTTTTCTTATTGAGATGGTTTTCTAACTGGTAACAGGAAGTATCCTAAATAACACATCACTGTTGCAAAGGGAATGCTGTAGCTGCCAAGATTGAATGTGACCAAGGAACTTAACCTGACTTGAAGAGTCAAGGAAGGAAAGTTACCTATGAGTAGAAATATCTAAGCCAAGATGTGAAAGGGTTTAAGAATGATCCACATTAAAGGGAAGAAGCAAGAGTGAAGAATTTATTTCCAAATAATGAAAATCTCATTGCAAAGGTATTTTAATTAGTATAGAGAACTAATAAAGGGATGAGAATAGAAAAGAAGGAGTGAAATTTGATCAGATTGGAGAGGAAGACAGACTTCATAGGGCATGTATTGACCTAAGTTATTGACCATTGAGTAAGTTTTTGGTTGTTTTTTGGTTTTTTGTTTTTAACTAAAAAGTTACTACATGGTCAGAATTCAGACAGCACAGTATATGGTATTGATTAACTTTTCCAAATCTCTCCCCAGAAGAGACTTTCAACCTTTCTTTTTTTTTTTCTTTGAGAAACGGTGGTTAATATTTACACAAAAATGTTCATGCAAATGCTTACAGTATTTTTTTTCAATAAATACTAAAAACTAGAAGCAACTCCAATATGCTTCAACTGGTATATGGAAAAACAAACTCTGGGGAAGAAGGAAAGGCATTTGTATATGAGGGAGGAACACCAAAATTAAAATATTATAACTTATTTACATATGTATGTATATTGATTTTCATCATAAGTATGGGATTTATATGAGATATTCTACATAGAATTCAAGTAGGAAATTATATCTCTAAGTTTTGAGCTCAGTGATTAGAATTTGACAGTCTTTGAATGAATACCACATAAATAAATGCAGTTGAATGTGGATATGCAAGCAAGATCAAAAATGTAAAAGGACATCTGACTACTTCACAGCTTTCATCCATTTTTAATGAGAAAAAGGTGTTAAAATACTTCGTATTCAGAAACTACACTTAAAAAAAAGGAGCCTGAATCCCATAAAAATATTTCTCCAATCAAGATTACCTTCTTTATTGATGAATGCTATGTCAATGAAAAAGTTGACACTGATTTTTATTTCTAAAATATTAATATCTGAACTTAAGAGAAAAGAAGACTTACACATACATATTTCTAATCCTTCACTCTTACAACTGTTTGGTGGTTTTTCATTTCCAGAGAGAATTCATATATTATCTAATTTCACCTTAGAAAAACCCCTAAGGAAAAGTATTGTTATAAATCTCATTCTAGAAATGAGGAAAATGAAACGCAGAGAAATGAAGAAGTATCTTGTTAAGTGCATCTCTGGCCAGCAGAGACTAGAATGAATTCCATTCACTCAATCCACAACTTATTGAGTATCTACCTGAACCAGATAAACCACAAATATCTAATGGTTACAAATAGGATTAAAAGGCATCCAGTTATCCTGGTTCAGGTGTTGCAGCTTCCTGTATGTTAGGCTGAGAAAGGCATGATCATCTGCACCGATGGTGGCATCAGTGATGAGTATCTGGGCATTGGGACACTATGCCCAGCACTCAGCCCATCCACTGTTTCTACTACATTTGGAGGCTGAATGTTAGTATTTAGAAACCACAGCATAATAGGGCGCCTAGGTGGCTCAGTCAGTTAAGCGTCCAACATCAGCCCAGGCAATGCTCTCACAGTTCATGAGTTTGAGCCCTGCGTCAGGCTCTGTGCTGACAGGTGACAGCCTGGAGCCTGCTTCAGATTCTGTGTGTCTCTCTCTCTGCCCCATGCTGTCTCTATCTCTCATAAATAAATTAACTTAAAAAATTAAAAAAAAAAAAAAAAAGAAGCCACAGCCTATTATAGAGCCAACATTTTTAGCAGCTACACAGAAGCAGAAGCCGTGATACAGGTAATCCACAGAAACCCTACTTTGAGAAATGTTATCTTGGAAGCCTTTTTCTTTCCCTCATTCATTTGCTGTAGAGAAGTTAAACACTTGCACTTAAAAATAAATTGGCAGGGCGCCTGGGTGGCGCAGTTAAACCTCCGACTTCAGCCCAAGTCAGATCTCATGTTCGTGGGTTTGAGCCCCGCGTCAGGCTCTGTGCTGACAGCTAGCTCACAGCCTGAAGCCTGCTTCTGGTTCTGGGTCTCCCTCTCTCTGTCCCTCCCCCTCTCATGCTCTGTCTCTTTCTGTATCAAAAATAAATAAAACATTAAAAAATTAAAAAAAATAAAAAATAAATAAAAATAAATTGGCTGCTAGAATACAAAACTGGGCTAAGAGTCTTATGGTAGCCTGTCATTGGCCTACTAAATAAATAGATGATTTTTTTCCTTATTTATTTATTTTCATTTCAGAGAAGAGAGAGTAAGCAAGTGGGGGAAAGGAGCAGAGGGGTGAGGAAGGGGAGAGGAGGGGGGAGAGGCGGAGAAAGGGGGAAGGGAGGGAGGAAGGGAGGGACGGGGGGGAGAGAGAGAGAGAGAGAGAGAGAGAGAGAGAGAGAGAGAGAGAGAAAATCTTAAGCTGGCTTCACGCTCAGCACAGAGCCCAATGTGGGGCTTGATCCCACAACCCTGGGATCATGACATGAGCTGAGATGAAATCAAGAGTTGGATGCTCAGCCAACTGAGACACCCAGGTTCCCATAAATACATGTTTTTAAATAAAGTGTTTAGGCATACTACATGGAACATTTTCCACTTTCTCAGTCATTCACGACTGAAATCATTCGGCCCAATCCCATAATGTTGGTCTAATCATCTGGTGGCAGTTATCAAGACAACTCTTTCTGAGATATGTCCTGAAACGTCATCCATTAAAAACAAGAAATAGAATTAAGTAGGACTATCACAACCTGGTCAGTTAAAATGTCAACTTTCACATAAGACTACTTTTGTCTCAACAAAATCTCAGCACTTTCTGATTTTACCTTTTTGATTTTGAGTGAACACATTTCATTAAAACTTTTAAAGAAATTAACAAATGGTACCACAAACATGAACCTTTGATGACACCAGTCTGCCTGTGCATTTCATGAGTGTTAGTTTTCTGATTACTGCACATATATTTAAAATACATAATTTAACTTCAGTCAGTAAATTGCACAGAATTTCCATTTATTGATGATGGTATGAAAGAGCAGTGATTTACCAAGAAGCTTTCAGTGTAAATTGTATGAGCCAGGAAAATCTAAACACTATTAAACCTTTTTGTGTATATGCCAGTTGCACAAATTTTGATGACACATTTAAAATCTAATACTTAACTGTGAATTTAGAAGTTAAAAATCCATATCTGGAAAAAAATTAAAGAATACAATATGATAAATTCTAAGAAAACAGGTAAAACTGAAAATAGTCCCATTCAATTATATTATGTTTCTAGTCCTTTGAAGGTTTAAATGGCTTTTGATTGAGTGCCACAAATTTACAGAATATGACAAATATTTATATTACTTTGTCACTCTATCTTTGACAGGGCTACATAAGCATTTCTGTACATATCCCCATTCACTTGTATTTGTTTAGTTTTACTTTGTGAAACTATTCAGTTGGCATAAGCCACTAAAAATGTCAGAAGATAGCAGAAATAAAAATTATAACCTGTGTTTTTTCTCCCAAGTAGCTTTCCCATTTCTACTGCATATTTCAGTAGCTGAAACCCTTCAATTCTCAGTTAAATGGAATGTAATAATCATTAATATCAAAGTAAAACCATAATCTAAATAGAATTTAGCTAATCATCTATCTTTTTCCCCCTTTGTGTATGCTGACGACTTAAAATAGGAAAGACAAAGAGAAGATATAAAGGAGAAATTGCATGCTGATGGGCAGTGGGAGGTCACTGAACTCTTTCTCCCACAGTCACCATTACCTGTTCTCAGTTTTCATTAATCACCGTGTTGTGAGCAATTTGGTAGTTAAAAGGGGCCAGGACAACTTCCCTGTTTGTCAGTATAAGGCGTAGGGATATGTTCAGCAATTTGCAGCATCCTAGAATTCACATTCTGAAGGAAAAAACTCCAATAATTGCATCGTTAACTTACATCAGAAAACAACCTCCACCAAGTCAACTAATGAAACCATTCTACAAAGACACAGGGAAAGCTTACATTTATGAAAGGCAGTGTATTCTTACTAAATAGGTGTTGTTGAATTAATGACCTGAATTGTATCTCAGACACTGATTTGGAAATGCTCTTAGTATTTATTCTGTTAATGGCAACTTACCATGATGGGCTCCCCAGGAAGCAGACTCAGAGAGAGAAATTAGACAGCAGGAGGCTTATTAGAGAATGTTCTCGGGATCAACACCTGTGGAAGAGAAGAATACAGAAGGAAGGAAGCAAAATTAGGCCATGGGAGAAATTAACCTGCAATGCTCCCTAAGTGAAACTCTCCCTAGCCAATCATGCCCAATAGGGAACTGTGAAGCAGGAAAATCCCTTCAACATTGTCTTGAGTTGGATAAACGGTGCCAGATCTTTATACTCCCTCCTCTCGGGATGCTGGCCACCCAGGAAGTAGGCTTGGCCTTGGATAAGGCAACTCTCTTCAACTCAATTCTTGTAGGTATCTGAGAGATGAGGGCTGTCCACTGCTAAAGTGTCCAGAAGCTAGAAAAATAATCTTTCCTTTCTGAAGGGTTATTCGGGTGGAGCATCACAGCATCCACCACACAACCAATTTCAAATGATATATTTCATTTTTCAAATTCAAATTACATATTTACATTTACACTATTCAATACACAAAATGGGTTACTGTAAAAGAGCCTAGACTATTGCACACAATATGCAGAAATATAAATATGGACTTCTTGCACTATATTTTTTAAATGTTTATTTTGAGATAGAGAGCGAGCAAGCAAGCAGGAGAGGAAGGGGAGACAGAGGATCTTAAGCAGGATCTGTGCTAACAGCAGAACCCCAATGGGAGGCTCCAATTCCTGAACCATGGGATCATGACCTGAGCCAAAATTAGACATCTAAGGAACTGAGAAAGGATAAATATCTATTCCAGATGGAGAAAAGGAATAATTACATAGCCAAAATAGGGCAACTATCTGGAACACTGTGTGAAAAATTACCAAAAATGTGTGTCCCAGTATTGAACTGACACTTAAAATTGGTATTTTGGAGTATATGGTAACAAGGAAGATTCATATTTTTTACTAATAGAATATGAAAAAAGACAAAGGTTTTTTTTTTCTCCAGTGCACATCTTTCTTTTATTTCCCTCAGAGAAAAAAAACAAAAGCCAAAACCTGAAAGTTCCATGATAATGTGCTAAGGTTACCTTTCAAAGAGATCAGAATATGCTTTTAACTTCTACTTTCTCTTCATTTTTTCCTATGAACTAATATAAGGAAAATATCAAATAAGTACTGAAATATGTAAAGAGCATTTAGCAGGCACCAAATAAATGAGATTTACATGAACTTAACATAGTTACATTTTTAAATGAAATATACATTATCCATCATGCCTACATTTTATCATTAACAAGGATCATCAGATGGATTCCTGAAAATGAACTAATTTCCAGAGTGATGACTAAAAGAGCCCTCGCTGTTGGCGTAGGTCCTTCTAAGCTAACTTGGTAATCCTATTTGACAAACTAAAAATGCAGAGGAATTATGTAGATAAATAGCAAAAACAGCACAGGAAAAGAGCACATACTAGAAATAAAAGATCATTTATAGCTGCTTAAACATTATAATAAATATGTACAAACAATAGGGACAGAGGATATGCAACTGTTTTCTTGTTTAAAGCCAAGCTCTGATAAATACATAAATACTATTGTTATAGCCAGGTCAAGACTAAGGTCTTATTATTTATCTCAAACTGCCTGTGTGTGTAGCTAATATTCAGACAGCAATTTTTAATTTTATTTATATCATTTTAAAAGAACAGAGCACATACATCTAAACTGATTTTGTAAGTTTATTTATTTATTTTGAGAGAGAGAGAGGACTTGTAGGAGAGGGTCAGAGAGAGAGAGAGAGATCCCAAGTAGGCTCTGCACTGACAACTGCTTGACACAGGGCTTAAACTCACAAACCCTGAGATCGTGACCTGAGCCAAAATCAAAAGTCAGACACTTAACTGACTGAGCCACCCCAGAACCCCTAAACTGAATTTAAGACTGAAGTAGAGAAACTAACAGAGAAAAATTATGAGGAGAAGTCTATGAAACTCTCCTCAATAACACAACTTAGATTCAAACCTGTTTTTGAATTGGGTCTTATGATCATATTAATGGTTAGCACTCTGCATTGAAAAGATGGGAATGGGATCAGCTTTTTTAGCATGAATTTAAAGTCACTTTCATACCCCCTAGGACTCTGCCTCTTGTTTCTAATCATATAACAAAAAGTTCTTCTTTTAAATGAGTTATAGTCAAATTGTTCAACCCCACCATTTGTAGTAGCAGGGAAGAGAAGCAGATTTTTTTTAATGAACAATAGATCTGGTTTCACTAAAATTATACATAATTTTATTTCTCTGTCAGGTCTGAGGTCAATGCTGCTGGTCTAATTTTAATGACTAAGTCATATTTATTTCCACTCAATAATACACTCAGTTCCAAATGACTTGGAGAACTACAAAATCTGAAATTAACATGCTTTAATCACTTGAGTAAGATATAAAACCCATAAAAGCAATTTATAGCCATTACTACTATAATATTTTTCCATTAAATCTATCTCCATATCTACAAATCATGATTTCACAAAGTAGAAAATAGGTGAACCCCAACTTTCATATACTTAGTAATCTATTAAATCACTTTTTTTTTTTTTACATTTCACCTCCCTTTCAAACTTTATAAATAATTACTCAAAGGATCAAGTACAAAAAGTGTCTACCTCTAGGAAATGACCGACAATAATGCATTACTTAATCACATTATCAGAGTGATGGTCATATGTGATTTACTAGTATGTCAATGGACAGCCAGAGTAATAATGGTCAGTTCTAAACATTAATATGCTAGATTGCTTGGTTTATAAATTTAAGAAAACAGATAATGAGATTGGACATTTCACTGAAGAATTAGAATGAATTTTGAAGAAGATAAGTAAATTAAAATTCTAGGAAGAAAAAATGCAAAATAAATAAATCATGAATAAAAATTAAATAAATGGCGGCCTGGGTGGCTTAGTCGATTGACTTGGGCTCAGTTCATGATTCTGAGCCTCACCTTGGGCTCTGAGCATTCGGCCTGCTCTAAATTCTGTACCTCCTTCTCTCTCTGCCTTTCCTGTACCCTCATTCTGTCTCTCAAAAATAAATAAAACATTAAATTTAAAAATAAATAAATAAATAATAAATACTGAATTTAAGAACTCAACATGTATTCATCAGCCAATTGGAGATTTTTTTTTTCTTAAATTTATTTTTGAGAGACAGAGAGCAGCAGTGCGAGCAGGGGAGGGCCAGAGAGAGAGAGGGAGACAAAGAATCCGAAGCAGGCTCCAGGCTCTGAGCTAGCTGTCAGCACAGAGCCCGACGCGGGGCTCGAACCCACAAACCGTGAGATCATGACCTGAGCCGAAGCCAGCTGCTTAACCGACTGAGCCACCCAGGTGCCCCAACTGGAGAATGTTGAGAAAAGTTTTAGCAAATCGAAAAATAGTGCTGTAGGATATACTCGAATTAAAGCATGAGGAAAAATATAGATGAAAGCAAAGTAAAACAAGAGAGCATAAGTGGTGTGTATATATATATGCCATACATATGTCAGTTTTACATATGAAATTGTATATATGTCACTTTTACATATAAAATTATACACATGTCATTTTATAAATATTATATACGTATGTATATATAATTGGAGACTCAGGAGGAGAAAGAGACTTGAACAGAGCCATATTTGAAAAGAAAAAGGTTAAGATTTTCTTGAAGTTGATGAAAGACATCAAGTATAAGCTCCAAGTAGTATAAATAAGTTTTAAAACCTCTCAAAACACCTCATAGAAACACTGCTAAAAAACATAGTCAAAGAAAATTTTAGTGAAGCTATAGAAAAAAAAAATAGTATCTTCAAGTGTGCAACAAGAAGAATGACACCTGACTTTTCAAAAGAAAAGAACAAAAAACAATGAAACACTGCAGTAGAAATCAAATATATAATATATCAAAAATATAATAAACATTTTTTAAAGGAAAGACTAATATATTGAGCCCTACAAAGTCTAATTTAAAATAAAGAATGTATCTTACTGATATTAAGTGACGGAAACAAGACCACCGTAGATTTTAAGAACATTATAGTTAAACTTATCCCAATTGATTCAAAATGAAATGGACAATCTCACTAGTCTTATATTTAACTTAAAAAATTAAATCTATAGATAAATATTTTTCCACAAGAAAAATCTTTAGATCAAATGTGGGTAACTGGTGAATTTCTGAACATTTAAGGAAGAAATCATAGCAATCTTAAAACTAGATTTTGCCAAAGACTTAATCATCCATTTCCTATATAAAAGGTAGCTACTTTTTTGCATGGACCTCAAGTATATTGTAGTATCGAGGTGGAATTTAAGGAAAGGTATTAAGCAGGCTGTGTTGTAGCTTATGAACAAGTAATATATTGTATCATTTATCTTGAATGTATCATAGATAAGCTGCTATATAACGATCGCCACTTCAGATAGCTGTGAACTTAGGTGATTAACTAGTTGTTACTTAACCTTCTAATTTCTGTATAAGTCTAATTACATGAAATAGAAGTTGGGGTTCTGATTTTTTACTTTGCTTTTCTGTTTGGAGTGTCATTGTAACTACTATATTGTAAATGATGGAAAATAATTGCATATGTTA
>NC_043703.1:120470703-120549329 GCF_006229205.1 Suricata suricatta
CTGCCCCTTCCCTGCTCGTACTCTTGCTCTCAAAATAAATAAACTTTTAAAAATAAATAAAAAACAAAGAAAAAGATAACATAAAGTACTGGCAAGGAAATGACGCAATATAACACACAGCGTGGGTAGCAATATAAACTGATTTAACCACTTTGCAAAATCCTTTGGCAATTTATATTAAAGCCTAGTATGTTTTGGTCTTAGGGTCAGCAATTCTATTTCTAAACAAACACAATGTAAGGTAACAAAATGGAAAAATGCATTATATATGTATTGGATGTTTCACAGTCTCAAGAGCTGCCGCGTTAAAAGTCAAAACTGGCTGTGCACACCGAGGGCAAGGCCAAGCTGCAGAAGGAAAGCAGGCCCCTCCAGACTGGGAGGTGGCAAAGGAACTTCCAGTGGGGCTTGTCCTGGGTGGCCGGCGGCAAGTAGAAAACGGCTCCACATCGGTCCACCAGAATCTTAGAAGTTTATCTAAAGGCCTTAAAGAAGTAGTCTGAGAGTCACACTGCTCCCTCAAGCCTGTGTTCTTAAAAACAGCTCCGGCTTTGGGAATGGATGGCGGAATGTACCTTCTAAGCACAGGAAGAGAACGAGGAACCTCTAATTGCCAGGGTCTAGTTTCCGGTCAGCAGGTGGCCCAGGTGGTATGGCTCAAAGGCACGCAGCTATATTAAGGCTCTGTGCGTGAAAAGGCTCACAGGGCGGGAACGGCAGCCTGAAGGCCAATTCCAAGGGCAGGGCAGAAGGTGAGGAGCCTCCCTTTGCCTGAGCCAGAGGCACAGGGTCAGCCGGTGGTCTGGGGCGCTCCAAGACCTCCTCCAATAGTAAGTACGCTCCTATCTTACACGTGTCACTCTGTACAAGCAGCGGAAACAAAACTATTGCTGTAGGCGAGGACGGTATGGCTGAACCTCAAACATAGTATTGAACCCAAGGATCTAGACAAAGTAATTCCATTTAAATAAATACAAAAATAGGCAAAATTATTCTGTGGTGGCAGAAATAGGAACAGCTTACTATTGGCAAAGAAGGCTGTAGAAACAAGAAAGGGAGCACAGTGGTTACTTGTGATACAGGTAGCATGTGTTTCTTCATTTGGGTGATGGTGACACAGGTGTGTGCACTTTGCAAAAATTCTAAAACTTATAAAAGGGGTAGTCACCAATGTTCTGACAGTGTCGGTTTTAAATAACATGAATGCCCAACAAGGATATTTTTATTTTTTGTGCAAACCTTTATTCTGTGATCATTAAAACTCATATTTGCAAAAATATGTATCAATTAAATACAAACATTTAAATATTAGGGAAATGGTCATCATACGTAATCCAATTGTAGACTCCAAATGGGAAAAAATGACTAAAAACAGGTAGCAAATTCAAATGTATAATCTGCAACTTATAGGTGTTACTTTTAAATTAGTGAAATATTGAAAGGAGTCTAAACCAATTGGATTGGATTAATTCCTTATTTGACCAGCTACGCTGAATACGTTGTGGAAAGTAAAAAAATAGAAGTTGTTATTAATTGTGTATTTCTAAACTGCTTCATGTCACAGGGTGGCTTTCTGTTGTTGCTTTTGTTCTTTTTGTTTGCTGTGGGTTTTTGTTCGTTTTAGTAAAAATTATATACATTTATTTTCCTGTTATTGGCTTGTTGTCCTAAAGAAAATAGTAAAAGGACATGTATAATAAGGTTCTGTTTTGTTGAACTGAAGCTTTCACGACTTTTATTCATGTATTTGTTGATTGTTATGTTTTTATTTGTCCACTGTGGATTTATTAGGAAGCCATTCTGATTGGGTTTACATAATATACAAAGGTTTCTATTTTCTAGAAAATGAATCAGACAGTTGATAATTCCCTTACCTGTGTGAATCCTCACACTTACCACCTAAAATGAAATTCAGGAGTTCTTTGGGCATGGCTACCAAAGACTTAAAACAATTACACACATGTGTTATTTAAGTTTTAATGATTTGTTCAATACTATTAGATTTTTTTTAAATTTTGAATTAAATCAATTTTGTTTTGGTAGGATATGAACTGTAATTACTTTATCTTTAGCAATAGCATATTTGATTCATTTGCCCACAAAGATATCTGCAATTGACAGATGGTTTTTATGTTCATCTAGACATTCTAATTCTAACCCAAGTCCTTGGGTGTCTTTTCCCACTATTGTGGTTATCAAGTTGCTATGGAATTCTGTAATTTCCTGTTATGTACTATGAAGGTGTTCTCTTAACAGAGTAATCCTGACCCATTTCCGAACCAGAGCCTTCCTTAGCTTACATGGAGAATTTGCTGTTTCTTCACTGCTACTCCCCTTCTAGGAAAAAATATGCAAATACCAAGATAGCAGTTTTAAGGGGAGATGGACACACACACATTTGTTGCCAACACTTTTTCTTGGGAAAGTTAGAACATATTTTTTCAGTTTAAATCTCTAAAATAGTGATCCTGAATTAATTTTTGAAGGATTGGCTTTAATTCATTATAAAGTTACTAAAGAAGAAAGATGACTTCTGGCTTAAAGAGTAGTATAAAATCCTGAAATTTAAGAAATGGATTTATGCTTAAATTTTATCAAAGTAAATCAGATTTCTGAATCGCCAAAATAATGTGTTCACTTTTCTGTGGAAATAATATGCATAAAAAGTAAAAAGCAATACTCAGGTTAATGGTGGCTTTATAAGAAATCCTCCCATAAAAATAAACGTTAGAATCAATTAAAGACAGTTAAGAAATATTGATCAATGAGTAGGTAAAGAAACTGTGCTGCTGAAAAAGAAAAAAAATAAACCCTATAGGAAACAAACATGAGTGATGAAAACAAATAGAAAGCACCTGGATGTGTGAGTATTTTGTGCCTCAAGTAAGATGTAGCTCTCTTAGAATTTAGGCTTTAGAATTCCCTTAACCACATCCCTTTACTATATTGTTGTAAAATATAGTGGTCTACCTACATTGAGAACATCCGACAGCTTTATGATTATTGTTCTTAACTGTCAAGCATGATTTTAAAACCTTGAAAGAAGAAAAGTTTCATATTTACCCATATATTTACCCTTTTTCCTGCTCCTCCTCACTCTTCATGTTCCAAGTTTCAATATGTGTGGTGTCTCAAAGTTGGTGTCTGATAATTATCTTTTCTCATTCAACTTGAGATTTTCGCCGTTTAGTGTTTGACAAGTAATTTTATCTTACATGGTTTGGCAATTTTATTTTGAAAATGTGTTCCTATTCACATAGTCTACTTTAGAAGGTAGCCAACCTATTTAGGATCCAACTGCATTTCCTGGCTGAGTTTTATAGGCCATGGTTCCATTGTCAGTTTCACAAAATTTCTGTAGTGCTAATCTAGTCCACCCTACTTGTCTGCTACCCATTCAGTCTCTGAAAAAGTAGGTGGCAGGGGAAGAGATCTCTGCTCTTTTTTGTGCAGGGTAGGGATGGTTGTTAGGGACTCACCATACAGTCTCCATGGCCACTGTGAGTTGAGGAGTGGGCAGGACACTACCCATTATTATAGTCAGAGTTAAGGCAAGGCTTCACCCACTACTCTGCCATGCCTCCCACTTAATGCAGGGAACAGATGAACGACAGGATCCTGTTCATAGTCCTTGTACCAAAATGTTTCATGGGGAGGAGGGATGAGATCATCTCTTTAAATTAGTAACAGCTGTCATTATGACCCAATCAAGTGTTGCTTGAGGAATAAGTAGCAAGAGTCCTTAAGTGATTGTGCCTGTTGGAGAGCTAGGCCATGGGTGGTAAAGAATTCAACATACACCAAATCTGAGTTGAGTAGACCAGAAGACCACTTAAGACACAGGTCATGATAGTTAAAGCTTTATGAGCTAAGACCACTAGGAGACACCAAATCTGAAATATAGATTATTTTCTTAAAAAAAAAAAGGCTCTAAACACAGATCTGTGGAATGTTTTATTTTCCAAAAAGTGATAAATGATCATTGTTTTTCCACAGTTAATCATGTTCCTTTGGCTTACTCCAGATACCTGTATGGGTTACTATGCTAATAGAAATATATTTATTCATTGTACAGGGACTATTTTTAAAGAATATAGACCCCTAATGAGGATCACCCTCCTCCATTTTATAGGCACCTCTACTAATAGGCAATGGGCCATCACTAAGTGGGGGAAACAGACTTTGGACTGAGAGTTTTTGCAATAAATCCTAAGATGAAGAATCATATTTGTTAGTTACTTATATAAATACTTTAGTTCCGGATCATAAAATAGTGAGCTTAATACTTTGAGTTACTCTCTCAAAGATAAATAATATTAAAATAATATGTCTTTGATTTACTCTTAATATGTCACAGAAAAGTGATAGTCCCTGTAGAAGCTGTGGAGAGAACAAGGATATCTGAAATATCTTCATATGTTAGAATATTAATTTACAATAAAAACTCCAGAAATAGAGCAATGATTTAATCACTACTCGGATAGTCTTTCAAAAAATCAAACTGTATATGCAATCCTCAAGGATTTGAAAATCTGAATACCACCTGTTTTTCCTTCAGGTTGTCTAAATTGGATCACACTGTTTTCACAATGTTTAAGGGAACAAAACTAATTTGTTCATAATAGTCTGCGTGTTTTCTTCTTAAAAGGTATGTTTCCTGTCCTTTTGGCAAAGGAAACAAATTTGCAAATTTTAAAAATGGAGCAATAGAATAATAGAAAAGAAGTATCTGGCATACTTCCTGCTGGTATCAAACTATCTTAATTATATTTGCCTCATTCTAAGCATTTTCAGCCAAAAATTTCATTCAGGCTCTCTAAAGTATATTTCTAGGGAGAAAAAGATTTCTTATACTTGCACAATAGTGTTTAATATATCAAAGACATTTGAAAATATCAAAAAGAAACAAGTTTGAGTGTGTATGTACCTATACATACATACGTACAGATATCAAAGCCTTGAATCTTTGAACTCCTCAAAAGACTCCAATCTCTTTAATAATTATTACTAGTAAATTTCAATAACTTGAAAGAAGTTTAAGTAACTGGCACAGAAGATTCACTAATAATTTAAAAGCCTGGCTCATTTAGTAATGGTAAAGGTGACTTTAAAAAGAAAAACAAAAAAGTCCTGTATTTCATCTTTTATTTCAAGAAACTAAAAAGAGAAGGATCAAAATAGAAACCAGAAAGTCTGGTTTCTAGTCTCTGCTTATTTTTAGTTTAACTAAATATACACTATAATTAATTAATTCATTCATTATTCACATTTTTTAAAACAGTTACAGTATCTCCAGCACTATGTAGGACACAGTGGAACAGAACATACTTTACCTAAGAAACAGAAACATTATGACTATTCACTAAAGGTATCATAGAACAATTAATCCATGAAGAGCAGCATCCCCTCTTCCCATCAACTAGGCTGGATATGGTGTTATTGGTCCTTCCTTAAGTGGCCTCCTCTATGTTGTTTCGTACCTGTAACATTATGAATAACACTGTAACAGTAATTATTATAATTAACTTATGGGTGATATTGGCATTCACTGTAATAAAAGCTATAAATCGACTATACTAAAATGTTTACAAATGTTAAAATAATATTGTAATTATTTCAATTTTGTGGATTCAAAACTAAATGATATGGGCTAAAACATTCAAGCCTCTTCTTAATTTGAAAAAAGAAAGGAAGAAAAGAAAAGAAAACTAGCCATCCATCTCTTCCAGAGCTTTATCTTATTGACTAGCATGAGCACCTACTCAACGGGGAAAGCAGAAGTCAGGGCAATATTACGGCTCTTTATATCTGTTGGTTTTCAAATTTGTGCTTTTTCATGGAAGATAAGTGGTTAGATTTCTGCTTAAATGTTACCTTAGGAGTCAGTAAAATGCAATGGCTAGGGACGTAGGGTGTGAGCCAAACCTCTGAGTGTCATCACCCATCTTCTCCACTTTTAGCTGTCAGACTTTAGGCAAGTTACATCATCTCTATAAGTTTCATCATCTATAAGACTAGAATGAAAAAATTTTATCTACCTCACTGAGGATTTAATAACTTAATTCATAGCTAATTTTATCCTATTTTCTATCATTAATTTTTAACTTTCTTTGTAAGATGGAATATTTTTCTATTTTCTAGCAATAATAAGGTCTCTTTCATCATACTTGGGCATATGTTCTCAGTATGCCATTTTGAACTAAATGTCTGGTCTAGAGAGTTGTATAATGTTTTTAATTTCCCCCTCTTATGTGTTCATATCACTTTGTGTATTTCTTTTCTCTCTAAATTTACCACTAAAACGTGGCAGGAATCATGTTTATCCTCTTCTCCAATCCCAAGGTCTAACCGAGGATCAGGTATATAATAGACATTGTTTAGAAAATGAGTTAAATATATAAATGTTTCTGAAGAATATTGGAGAATAAATGTGTGCAAAGATAAATATGCATACCTCATCCTCAGTCACCAAAACAGTCTGAGGGGATGTCAGTCCACCACAACCTTGCTGTGTTGGTGGATGTTAGACATGTTTGAGTAAAGATAGGAAAATAACGAACACTTAGGAGCTCCAACATAGTTAATTTATATTTATCACTTTATTTATTTCACTCAACTGACTTATAAGTTATGCTTCTTTATCTTCCTTTCTTCACATTAGGCGTTTAAGGCACAATGGAATTGTGAAACACCCCTGTACCGCGCTGTGGTGCACAGGTGGTAGATGGTGAAGCCTAGATGCCGGTCCTTACTAGCCTCATGCCTGCTGCCCACAGTGACAGTCCCACTCAGAGAAATCTTTCCAGGTTTTCAAGACACCTCCAAATAGCCTCATCTCTGCCCTCATCTCTTCCCTATCAGAGAAGGACTGTTTTCAAGCTTTTTTTTTTTCTTCTCACAGAATATGACATAATATAGTCTTACCTGTGGAAATAAGGGAAGACCACCTACATAAAAACAATCAAAGGTAGATGAGTCAAAGCTTGCAATACCACAGAAACAGCCTCCACCACACTTGCACTTGGTAGAGACTCAGACAATTAGAAGGGTGGAAGAGCATTACAATTGAAAAAGAACAGTTTTAGCTATGCCCTGATGGGAAGCTGTTACAATATGGAAACTATAGTGGGCTAACTAGAAATGAGGCACCCTATGCCATAGGTTACAAGTGCACTCTGCCTCTCTCCACTTGGTCCTAAGTTAGAAATGGTGAAAACAGTAGACAGGCTGTCAGTAATTAATCAAGTCCTAGAAGTTTGAGGCCAATTTCTACAAAGGTTATTTGGATTTGGCTTTCTGGACTGGTTGAAACAGAGAATAGGTTGACTTCCTGACTGCTGATTACTGTAGGTTGTGAGGCAGACTTCTATTTTCATGAATTGTCTGGTCATTGTTCATTTGTATTTGTAACCTCTCATTATACTTATCAGAAAAAAGCTAATGATAAAAGTGATTGGAACATGTTACTAGACTTTTCAAGTAATGTGAAGAATAGAATGAAAGATGTAATCATCCACAGGATGATCCAAAATGACATATTAATATGATGACCAAAATGTATGGTAAGGATTTGGCTCAATCTTAAAAGTAAGTTAGTGAACGTTCCAAGAGGTTAAGAAAAAGTAACTCACAGTTATGAAAACTACAGAACTTAAAAATGTAGACTACCATTAAGAAAGCAAGTCCAAGTACATCATTAAGCAAGAGCAAGAACCAAACCATGTTGTTGATGGATTAACAACCATATTCTAGAGTTTGGAATAGTAAAGTATGAGGAATCTGTTAGCCTAACAGGTTCAGAAGGATGCAAAAGTGGCTATTACATGGTGATGATATAGGAAATTGAGGTGAGACAATTAGGGGCAACAAAGAGGATCAGTGGTTAGCAATAAAGAACAGAAATGCAGGGGCACCTGGGTAGTTCAGTAGTTAAGTGCCCAACTTCACCTCAGGTCATGTTCTCTCAGTTTATGAGCTTAAGCCTGCTTTGAATCCTCTGTCCCTCTCTCTCTGCCCCTCCCCTGCTCGCTTACTCTCTCAAAAATAAGTAAACATTAAAGAAGAAGAAGTAGAAAGGAAAAGGAGAAGAAATAAAGAAGAAGATAGAAGAAAGAAGGAAGAAAGAGGGAGGAAGAAGGAAGAAAGAAGGAAGAGAAAAAAAGAGCAGCAATCTAGGAAGTCCATGCAGTGAAGGATGGAAAGTGTTTTTGATCAGTGACAGGGATGGTGATATGTAGTAAATCCCACAGACTCTGCTGAAACACTGCAAAGTTATACTTAGAGAGCTTAGCCTCTGTGTTGAAAAATCAGAGATAGATCAGCTTTAGAAAGCTTTGGCGGCTCTGGCAAGGGTGAGGTAAGACAATAAAACTGTGGTTGAAAATCCGATATAGTAACTTCAGGAGCAACAGCTTCCAATGACAGAGGATAGAGGCATTAGCCCCATATTTCATATATCTAAATGGTAGCAATTTCCCTGCAGCATCTCTTTGGGTCTGTACTTGCTCACAGTTCTCAGAGGCTTTCAGAATTTCCACAACTTCTGTGAATCCCTGTAGCAGTCTCAACTCCCATGTTATCTCAGTGTAATTTTCTCACAATTGACTAATTGAAGAGAGTTTGGTTGCCAGACTTGGAGATCTGTTAGGAAATGTATTGCGTGTATGCCTAGACTTACAGTATAGAGTCATCCTTGGTCATATGGGCAAGGTTTCTGGACTCCAATATAGGCTAACATTAATGAGTCTAGAAGGAAAATGAGTAAGATTCTGTCAAATTAGCATTATAAGTATCATCCAAAGAGACTCACAGAGTCGTATCTCTCAGAAGTATCAATAGCCTTAGGTATTAGGTATTTAAAAGTATGTGAATTTAATTTGATGCTTCAGATATTTGAGGGAGAACTCTGTGGGAAGCATGGTCCTAGCCATAGAGTACATGATGTTGAGAAAACAAATGTAGCTTATTTCCTCAAGAATCTAAAATTCCATAGGAAGCACCATTATATTTCTTAATACTAGAACAATTCAAACTAAATATAGAAAAATTAAAAATTAAAAGTTAAGTTGAAAAAGCATGCAAGTATAACCCAGCTATACAAGTTGTACAAACTGCAACCTAATTCTATAAGCTACTTATGGTTGAATATATATTGAGAACATACATATATATACATATTAATATGTATTCATCTATGACAGCATATGAGTGTATATTTGCCTAGTCTTTGGACATTTTTTTTAAAATTACAAAAAATAGAATTCACAGTTTTAAATGTTTTCATTGTTGCAAAGAATGCAAACTCGATAGATAATAAGCAGGCTAGAAAATTTCAAACAAAATGAGTTAAGATGAGGAAGAAAAAATTAATAAAGATAAAAGCAGAAATTATTTTTCAAACAGTAAAAGCATACAGAAAGCAAAGAGCTGGCATCAGAACACAAAGCTAATCAAATAGGATTTTTCAAAAAAATATAACCTAGTGTAACTGGTTATGAGAGCAAGGGAAAACTATGAATAAACTAAAGAAATTAAATGGATTTATGACAACACTTAGAAGTTTGATAAAATGTAGATCCAAAACTAACTCAAAACTTATTTTAAAAGCTCTAATGACAAATATTCCTAGCAACTAGTAGTAAAGCAAACTTAAGAGTGTTGGGTCTGTTGAGAAGATTTTTAAATATTAAGATAACATCAGGAAACATAGACTATCTATAGTTCCTAATGTGTTTAACTACACAGCAAAGAAGAAACATCTCCACTTATTTTACAAGCTATACTAACCTTGATATTAAAACCTAGCAAATAACAGCATTTTTTAGGAGGTTACATACAACCGGAGAAAGTTGACTTGCATCCCTTCCACGACCATATCTACATTCCATTTATTAGAGCTAAAACCAATCTCTCTCACATGTTAATTCTTTAGTTTCTTATGTTGTTACACAAGATCTGACAAACACTTCAAATTTGTAAGAATATTTTTAATATACTTTTACCAAATATATGACAACTCTCCTATTTATTGCTAGTGTGGAAAATGTAGTATTTTGTGGTGAACATAACTTTGAATTGTAAATACAAAAAAACTTGCCTTTGCACAAGTTACTGTTTTTCTGCCTCCTGCTAAAATAAGAAACTGTACTACACCATCCACAGAACAACCACAGTTACTCTTAGGTCTCTCTTCATATGAGAGGAAACTGTGGGCATTATCCAGGGCAACAGTCAAAAATAAATCACAGATATTAATTTAAAAATCAGAAATTCAAAGGATGCCAAACCCCTACGATCCTATCTGACTAAAAACTTATCAGTGTGAGAAGAAACGCTCACCACAATATTATACTCAAACATAATGTGTTGGCAAAGGAAGCCTGACCACATCTCATTACTTTTTTCTCCTTTTATTCTAACTGGGAATCAATGCTTAAAAACCACTGTAAATACAAACAGAGACTGGCTATGTGCTACATTGAGGGAGCAGCAGACAGAATGATTTCCAAGATATTATTGTCAGGGCAGAATTTTAAGGCAACAGTCCCATAAATTCTATAACTCTAAGCAAGTGGTTTGCGCATAATGTGGAACTTGAGGAAAATAAGAAAGACATCTTTTCCTTAAGTGTAGGAATGATATTTTCTATGATGCTTGATTTCCAAAGGGACTCTGAGAACAGAATTGTCCATTTTATGATCTCTTCTTATTTCATGGAACCGCACTAAATAAGCATATATCAATCTGAATAAGAACAGTAAATAGCAATTGTTTCTATATCTTTCCCCTGAGGCTAACACAGAAAATAGAATAAATTGTCTAGCAATCAACAAATCATAACTAGGTCTTAAGTTTTTATATTGCTTTTGGGAAATGATGAACTTTGCCTTTGAGTTAATGACATGGAATTATTCTGTAATGATGAATTCATAAATCAGATCTTTGGAAAAATTTTTAATCCAGTTTAATAGCTATTTAGTAGTACAACTGTTGCATAGCACAAGGTTTAAATCCAAATTAACTTGGCCCAGGAATTGAACAACCAATTAATAAAACATAGCATTATCTCCTATTATTTTAAATTCACGAGAAAGGTTATGATTTTTTGAGGTCATTCGCTGTAATTAGTACAATGTCTGTAACATATACCATGCTAAATTTGTATTTATATGCATGCAGACATCTTATGTACATACATATATACATACATAAAATGTACCTACGTGTATAAACATATTTGCATATAGAATGAAGACTAGCAGCTGTTATTAAATGTTAGGTAATTAATTAAAATCAAAGACTTACAATCATTTTATTTTTGCTTTTTTCAACAAAATATATAAAAAAACTGTTGTAGAATAGTCCCAGTTTTATAATTATATTTTAAGATATAAAAACAAATAAAAGAATGCAAGAGTGGAATAAACTGGGCTTATAAAATCATTGTTAAAACATGAAATGGTTATTATTAAATATTAGGAGAAATTATATTATACAGAAAGCCCTAGAATTATACTAGAATTGTCTCCACTAGAAGGGATCGCTCATTGTTCTGCATTCCGGGGCCTGATCATTGTTAACCATAGTTCTTCCAACTGATCCTCCTTAGAGGGTATTATGTGGGACCAAAGATTAGTATAAATATTTGATGCCTTGGGTATAAAAAGATAATTTCACTGCCATTGTGGAGAAGGGAACCAAAATGATACGTTCCACAAAGATTCCTACGTAGGTGCAGTCACTGGGGAAGGAAGATCCGCAGAGAATGGGAGGGACCATTGTGAGGGAGCCTTGCAAAATTCTGACTTGGTAGCTCTGTTAGACAGAGGTGGGGAGGCACCGGGAAAGACACAGCATCCAGGAACCGGGCAATGGTGCCGAGGGCCTTTCCTGACCACGAGGGGAACTCCTTTCAGAACAAGGTACTTTCTCTTTAGTTCTGGGACTATCCAAGATGGAAAGAAAGCCCCGAGCGATTGACACTGGACTACTTTCCCAATCCAGGCATTTATGTATAGTTTGAGAAAGATGGAATTGGATTTAAGCAAATCAAATTCAATTTGAGCAACTCAGTTGTAGAGGATTTCATACCTTTCACTCTAGGAAGATGGGATTTTGACAGAAAGCTTTCCTCTATTTATCAAGCCTTTATGTAAAGTTTAAAGTATATACAGTATAAAGGCTTTATATAAGGTATAAAATTTTGATCATATAATTGCTCTAATATACTCAGTGCCTGCTCTGCATCAGATAATACACACATACCTGCACCTCTTGTCCTCCCTGCCACACAGCAGCTGTCATTGTTTTACTGAGGTCCAAAGAATGCTACGTAACACATCTCCTCAAAATTTAGTGGCTTAAAAAAACAATAGTTACTTTATTTTCTCTGTTGAATCCTGTGATTCAGAAATTCAGAGAGCAATCAGCTGGGCAGTTACAGCTTAGTTCACTCATCCAGTTGCACCTAAAGCATGGCTAGCTCTAAACTAGGGTCTATAGCCCAGCAGGACCACCCAGGCACCTCTTTCTTCCTACGATGTCTTAGGCTCTTTACCTGTGCTCTTCAGTGTTGTCTCAAGGTGAAGATTTCGGCTTCCCCACAATGTGTCAGCCTGAGAGTTCAGTCAAGCTTCATACAAGGCAGCTACACTTCTGCAAGAGTGAGTGTTCAAGCAAAACAACAGAGAAACCACATTACTTTTCTCTGATGCTCAAAAACATCCCGTTTTTGAGGGAGTGGATATAAATCCCCCCTCCTTTATTTTTTAAGTGTATTTATTTTTGAGTGAAAGAGAGAGAGGAGGGGCAGGGAGAGGGAGAGAGAGAGAATCTCAAGCCGGCTTCACGCTGTCAAGCACGGAGCCCGATGCAAAGGGTTGAACTCACAAACCATGAGATCAGGACCTGAGCTGAAATCCAGAGTTATATGCTTAATTAACTGAGCACCCAGGAGCCCCTAAATCCTTTTTCTTGATAGAAGGAATGAAAAAGAATCTGTGGATATGTTTTAAAAGTGACACAGAGTACACATAACACAGAGAGCAGGCAGGAGAACGAGGTCTCTAAGAATCCAGGGCTCTTCTAAACCAGGCATTTCTCCATTTCAATGTGACCAACTCAGATCACAAGATGAAGTGAAAATTCTAGATAAGAACATAACTTCTTAGTAATAAGGGCAATTGGAACATTTTCCTTATTAAGTTAATAAAAAACAACAACAACAAACATTGCCCACAGTAATGCCGGCTGTAGAAGTAATACAGTATTACTTAATCAAGTTTTGACTTTGTTACCTAAAATAACATATTACAAATTCAATACATAAGCTGTGAATTACAGGGCAATTTATTAAAAGTTTTAACATAAAAAGTCTCAAAATGCGTGGTTCTTCTGTTTCTGCCATTGTCTAGTTTCTATTCTTTGCAGTTGTGCATTTGATTTCCTGCTCTTTTTCAATCCCTAAAAGACACAGCACTGAAATCACTCCTTTGTATTTTCTGCCTTTGTGATTAATGGCAGTTTAAGTTGGTACACAGCCACAATAAGTAATAGAATTTAATTTCACTATAAGTGTTTAAATTGCAAAGGTGAAACAACAGAAGACCCCCTTTGTGGGAGAGCAATGTCGAGCAAGTGAATGATTTCTCCACAGTTAAAAAGTAACTTAGCAATGACTATTTGTCATTTCTTGTCAGAGGCAAGCATGTGAGACATTCAGGAGTAATTTACAAACTTGTTGATTCCTGCCCATTGTGCATGGCCTACTCCCTCAGTCTCTTTTGCCCAATAGAATAGAACAATAACTTTAGCCTGGTATCTGTTCTTGCCTTTCTTAACTACCATGCATATGCTTATTGCATTGGAGTATTCTCTTGAGACTCTGTTTTTCTCATAGTGAGAGCATATGACAGTATGTTTTTGTTTTACTGCTTATAAACTTTATTGTTCCTCCTTTGCAACCTGTAAGCCTCATTGTATTTTAAGCCTTGATTCTTTATTCGTGAGAATTGGGTTGTTGGATTGAGAAGTGTCATTTACTTTGTGGATGAAGAAGACATATGATATAACACCATATGAGAAAATAATGCAAAAAATTATGGTAATTATACAAAAATTTGTATAAATATGGGTAAAGAGTAAACATGATATGCAAATTTATAAATTTTTCAGGAAGACATCTAGTAAAATGATGGACACCAGCAGCACTACTCACATTTCACAGATAAGGACATAATTTCACAGACCCATAGATAGGTTTTTTCATAATATCACAGCAAAATATTAGGAATAAAGACAACTTACAATAATATGTAATCCTAGTAGTGGTTGATTGACTCATGAGGGACATAACCCCATTTTAAAGATGGTAAACTGAAAATCAGAAATCTAACTTATGACTACTATCGACATTTTTCTTGTGGTATTGGGGAAGGTCATGGAGGATGACATATGTGCACATATCAGTTAACTTTTCCATCCTGTGTGGCTCTTACTAAGAGTGGAGAAGAGAAGAGGGAATAACTGCACAAGTCAATATAAAAAGAAAAAATGGAGGCACCGTGGCCACAAGAGACAAGCTCGAGAGGTACTTTAAAACATAGATTTATGAACAACTGCACCTCAGTTTTAAACAAACAAAAAGCCCTTGAAACAGAGCACTACTGGGAATTATGAGTAATGGTGCCCTTCTCTACTCAGCAAGAATAATTGGAGGGAGGGAGGGAGAGAGAGAGAGAGAGAGAAAGAGAGAGAGAGAGACCACAGTATTACTGTGCAAAGGTTTTCCAGAAACATTGTGACTCTCCTAAAGACATATAACGCGTCAAGTGCAGATTTATAGAATAGCTGAGGTATATGACCTCTAGTATCCGGCTCATTTTGCTTTATCATTCTTGTTTTTACATTGAAGCCATTCTGGTATTATATCCACAGGAAATGGGAAATGACAAAATGAATAGATGATTCCTGAACACGAATGATTGTCTATACATACACACACGCGCACGCATGCATGCACATGCACAGAGAGAGAGAAACAGGCAGAGAGATTCCGTTTTCGATTGAATCTTGCCATTTTTTTTCCATTTAAGGAGTTACTGCACATTCCACAGTAGGTATATTTTACATATTCCAAATAGAAGTATTGTGCAGGTTTATATATCCCTTAAGTAAATAATCTTTTTTTTAGCAAGGGATCAATTATGTTAGTTTTTGTATCTTTGGATTACCTGTATCTAGACTATACACTGGGATATAGTAGATGTTCAAGAAACAATAGCTAAAGTAACAAATGACCCATTGCCTAGTAGTTACATTTATGCATTGAATTCCAGTAAGTGTAGAATGATTTACAAAATTAAATTGCCACTGCAGCTAGAACCTTATGACATTTGGCTAGGCAAATGTTAGGGTTGGGTGGCACTTGCCATCACTCTGCATCTCTCTTTGTGGTTTTGTCAAAATCATCATAATGGCTTAGCCACACTAGATGACATAGACTTAAACACTGTCCAGATTACATAAGGAAGCATAGGCGTACCTATTACCTGTTGCTGCAAGACCAATTACCTTAGGATTAATGACCTCAGCTTAAAACAACAAATGTTCTAGGGTGCCTGGGTGGCTCAGTTGGGTAAGCGTCTGACTTCGGCTCGGATTGTGATCGTGTGGTTTGTGGGTTCAAGCCCTGTGTCAAGCTCTGTACTAACAGCTCAGAGTCTGGAGCCTGCTTCAGATTTTGTGTCTCCCTCTCTCTCTGCCCCTCCCCTGTTCATGCTCTGTTTCTCTCTCAGAAAATGAATTAATATTAATTTAAAAAAAAAACAACAAATGTCTATTTTCTCAAACATTTTCTGAGAGTCTGGAATCAAAAGAGGGATGGGTGAAAGGGGGAGGGAGGTTCTGGCCTCCAGGTATGGAATGAACAAGTCACAGGGATAAAAAGTACAGCGTAGAGAATATAGTCAGTGGTGCTATAACAGTGTTAGATGGTGACAGATGGTAGCTGTGATGAACAGAGCATAAAGTAAAGTTGTCAAATCACTAAGTTGTACCCCTGAAACTGATGTAATATTGTGGGTCGACTATATACTTCAATAAAAGTTGTTTTTAAAAATCCAAGAAGGGCCTACGTAAGTGATTCATATTCAAGATCTCTCCTAGTTGTCCAGGGCTGCTGTCATCTCAAGGGTGGACAAATGCTAGAGAATTTGCTTCCAAGATGGTAACCCACAGGGCTGTTAGCCTGAGGCTCCAGTTCCTTGCTCAGAACTTTGCCATAGGGTTATTGCTTAGAGCGCCTCTCCGTAGGGCTGCTTGGGTGTCCCCATGGCAGGGCAGCTGGTAGGTAATCCCAGAAAGAGGCAGAGGAGAAAAATGTGCTGTTGTCTTTTATGTCTTCATCTTGGACATCACGCATTCTCTTTCCTGTCACGTTTTATTTGTTAAAAGTGAGTCACTAAATGTGGCCTACATGTAGGGAGAGGGGAATTATGCTTCACTTTTTGAATATAAGAGTATCAAAAAAATCTGTGGATGTGTTTTTAAATAATCACAATAGGATCCTAAGTCTTTCCAAGTTGTGAATAAGATTGTGTGTCTATATACGTGTTATGTAGAGAACTTTTTAAGGAAGATCATTTGCATTTTTGTAAGAGGTAATTGGAAATCTAAATGTACTGATGCCCCACACCATAAAGGATGCCAAGTATACTAAACTAAGGAAAATATTGGCGCAGAGGAGAAGAATGAGGAGAGGCTTGGCACTAAGAGGAAAGGGAGCAGTCGCTATTAATGAGCATAATAATAAATGCACATGCGATTGCACACATCAGCATATCTGCCTCCACTCTTATGCCTTGTCCTGACAAGTGAATTTAGATGACAGTTAGTGGCCACTGCATATTCATTATCACCTTCCAATTCACCCACACACCAGAAGGAAGTGACAAAATACAAGACAAAATCTTTTTTCTATGACTACCAGCTGCTGACTACGTGTCCTCATGATATGCTTTGTCCTTGAACCGGTATGTCAGAGAATAATTGCAAATGTCAGCATAGCACCTACCACCCACCATTGTGAGCTGCAAGTCTGCCAGCAACTATTAGAAGTACAGGAGGCCATCTACCTGTAAAATATTTAAAATACACATAGTTGGCTGGATGAATCTTAAGTTTAAATCTGCTCTGTGAAAACCTAAACAAACACAAAAGTAACTTGCAGAGTTACCTGAACATTTTGCTGCTTTTAAATGCTTTGTTTTTATAAAGTGTCTCCAGGAGACTAGACAACTAGTGTCACCAAGCTTAAAATGTGATTTTGTGAGTCTTATAAGATACAGACAGAATAATACCTACCTTAGCAAATATGCATGTTTTTTGTTAGTTGTGAATATCTCCCTAGATTCACTGACAGAATTTGAGGAATGAAGTATTTTCATCATTTCTATTATACTCCTAAAACCTTCTTATTTTTTGTCTTTCTTTTTTATTTGAGTATAATTGACACAATGTTATACTAGTTTTGGGGTTCAACTTCCCTATAAAACTTTGTTTTTTGCTATTGGGAGTCCAAAGTACTGCTGAGTTTTAATTCATAACTAGAGATGTATGAAGCAGAAGAAAAAATAGTCTCACTCACACTATATTGAATATTTCCTGTAATGGGAAGTTCATGAAATTGACAGTCTAACCCTTTATCAACCATTAAAAGGAGCAATCATATTCAGCACATTTTGGAACGATGAGTATATATAGCCAAATTTCAAGACTACCATAAAATATTTCATAATCTGCCGCTGTCAACCTGAGGGAAAGTATATAAATATAAATGAGATTAATTTTGGTTTGGTTTCTTCCTGGCCCCATGATTGTTCATGAATAATACAGGCACAAATGATCCTTGCATCTTCTGTAGTTCTGTGCATTTACTTGGGTTCTGGAGTCAATTACTGCTTATTACCCATAATCAGTATGTAGAGGACCATGGTATAATGACCTGCAGCTTGGAATTTGTGTCCATAATAATTTGTTACAGGATAATTGGGAACTGTGAATCCAACACAATACCCAGAGTATGTTCTCAGAGCTGGAGAATAGACAAGGTTGTAATCTAATTAACTTTTATTTGGGGGGGGGGGATGCAAATGCTTTGGCTGGTCTTACTCTGTGGTGGTGAAGTTGCATGACTTTGAAAAGATAATTAACTTTGCTGTATCTCAAGTCTTCATCTATAAATTACTTACCTCATAAGGCTGATGTGAAAATTAAATGCAGTAAGCTCTCTAAATTGCTTATCTTGGTCTCTCGTGCATAGTCAGCATTCAGTAAATAGGTGAGATATAATTATTGTTATTTTATTTTATTCAAAGGTACTAGGGATTAAGGTTACAGAGAGGAATAGTCAAACAGTGACATTTGATAATATGGTAAATATAGCTTTGAGGGATCTTGGGTGTATAATTTATTACTTTTACCCTTTAGAACACTTCTAAGATTGATGGAACTTTAATGCATTTGCATATATTCTAAGTGCAGTGCAACTGAAATGTTGGCTTATGGACTCGCATTGTTCACAAAAACAAACAAATGAATAACTAATGTTTTAATCTTTTTGAGTTTGTTACTGATTCACAATGAATAACTAGAAATTTAGAACAATTTTTAGAAATATATATACCAACCTGAATTTGCCATGTCATTCAACCATGTAATCTGTAGATATGTCTTGATGTACAGGGTATTTTATAAAAGTATCAATCTGTGATCCCTTACCACAGAAATTTAAGAAGTACTTAAGAGCAGATCCATGGTGTTTCCAAGGGCTTCCTCATTGTGAACCTGAAACCTGTTCAAGGCTCTGGAAAGAGTTCAATGTACATATGGATGTTGAAGAACCAAAATAGAATCTCTACTTTTATTTAATTTCATTTTCCAAAATTGTGAAGAATGTAGCCCAAGGAGCTACTATTATAAGAATCCAATATCTCAAAGGCTATTACAGAAATCATCAACTCAGTAAGCAAGCAAGAAATAAATGACTGATGACTGCGTTCAGATTTTCATCAAAGTACAGGCAAGAATACACCTAAAAATCACAAGTACCAGGATATGAATGGAGCTGGATGCCAATACAAAAGCCTTCTAAGTCAGAGACTACTTGTTCCCTATCATTTCCAAGATCTAATATTAAAGAGTCAAGCATCCTGAATCCACAAATGACAGAGAAGTAGAAACACCTGGTTAAAATGGGGAAGTGAATTGCCAAGGATCTAAAAAATTCCTGAAAATTTGCTGTCTAGGTTTGATGGATGCTAAAGTGCTAGGAGTCTGAGTAAACCATTTGCTACCACTCTACTGCTAAGGCTATGGGTATTTTCAGCAAAATTGTGCACTTCACGTTAGGAAGTAAAAAATCAATTTTCTCTAGTATCTCCAAAGCATGCAATTTCTCAGTTCTTATAGCTCTTTTTAGATAGACTTCAATGGTCAATGCACCTTGTTCTTTCCAAGCACTAAATTAAAACTCATTCTTTCTGTGTTCAAAGGTATGATTTGAATGTTTTAGTAAGGAAAATAGATATGAAAAATTATGAATTAGGCAATATAAATGGATTGAAACCATGAGTCATAGAGTTCTTATTTCGAGGATCCAGATAGAGGACATTCAATGTCATTTCTGAAATGAAGTCCTCAGGGAACTAATCTTCAGCCCTACCTTATTTTAAGAAATCTAATCCAATATTTTTCATTTTTTGAAAGACATGTCTCTGTGGACTTCTCACAAACACCTCAAAGTCAACAACATATTTAAAACTACACTCACTTTCACACAAACTTTTTCACCCTTCTGAATATCTCATTTGTAGAGTTAACATCCATTTTTACCAGCCTTCAGGGTCGGCAGTCTCTGAGTATCTGTTTGCTTCTTTCACCTTCACTATCTATCTCTCAGCAGTCACTAAATATGTCCATTCTTCCTCAGATATGTAACCTGCCCATCTTTTTCTTCCCACTCCTGCTACAACAGCATTAATTAATGCACTAACTTCTCTGGACTCTGGCATTTTTCCTGTAGTACTGTTTCCTTGTCTTTTGCTACCTCTGTATAATAAAAAGGTACATTGGTGTGAATGAATTTTGGGAATGTTGAATAATATTAAGATGATGGTTAGTCTGAGAGGACCTGTAAGATGAAGTTATGAACATCTAAAATTAAAGGCTGCAGTTTCCTGTTGGTGTGAAATTAATTCTCAGTACTCAAGTATCAGAGTGGAAATGGAAACTGAGAAGGTAGACAGTATGCAGTAGAGCAGGGTACTTCCTGATTCTTTGGAGCTTTTACTGTCTTGGAGCTCTTGGCTCTTTGAGCAAGGCAGATGCCCAAAGGGCACCATTTTGTGGAGGTGGGAAAACTGAGAGCCAGGAAGGAAGAGGTCCTTGTAATAAAATGCAACCTGAAGAAATTCAGAACACATCTTGTAAGACAAAACATTTAGGGTTTTTTTTTAATGTTTGTTTATTTTTGAGACAGAGACAGAGTGTGAACAAGGGAGGAGAAGAGAGAGAGGAAGACACAGAATCCAAAGCAGACTCCAAGCTCTGAGCTGTCAGCACAGAACCTGACACCAGGCTCGAACCCACGAACCATGAGATAATGACCTGAGCTGAAGTGAGACACTCAACCAACTGAGCCACCCAGGTGCTCCAAAACACGTAGACTTTTAAATAGTCTTTATATTTATGTCTCTTGCATTATACTCTCATCCTCAGTAAAATTAAGTATCAAGTTGGCAGAGAGTTAATGTGTACCATTGATGTGACTGTAAAGAGCAGCTGTTGGGTAAGTGGTGTTCCCTGGTGACTGGTCCATTAGTAGGTACAATTGGCCCAGGCAAAAGGAAGCTTAAAGTCCACTGGGAATTTCTCCTTTCTTCACTGGTCTTAGAAAATCTGTGTTTTCGTTTCATTAATTATAGTAAATTTTCTTCACACACAAAAATTAAAGCTTTTGATTACCTAGGGTGGTGATTTTTTTTTTATTTTATTTATTTTTGATACAGAGAGACAGAGCATGAGACGGGGAGGGGCAGAGAGAGAAGGAGACACAGAACCGGAAGCAGGCTCCAGGCTCTGAGCTAGCGGTCAGCACAGAGCCTGACGCGGGGCTCGAACCCAAGAACGTGAGATCTGACCTGAGCCGAAGTCGGAGGCTTAACCAACTGAGCCACTCAGGCGCCCCTAGAGTGGTGATTTTCAAACTGTGTTCTGTGGAGCCTAGAGTTACATCAGTGTGAGATGGGGCCCCTTGAGGAGTGGCTAAGAAGGCAAGACTCTACCCCCTAATGCTGCTTTAGCCAGCCTCTCTCTCTTTTCTCTCTCTCTCTTCCTCCCTCCTCCCTCCCTCCCTCTGTTCCTTACTCCCTCTCTTCTCTCATAGTTTGTAGTTGTGTGTAAACTTTCTTTCAAAAGAAGCTTTAAAACTATAAAAAAAAAGAGCATAACAAAATAAAAGTTTGAAACCATTAACCAAGAGAGTAGCAACAAAATTCTTTAGTCAGGCATTCATGGCCACAAATAATCTGAGGTAAATATTTCTGGCTTATATTTTACAAGTTATCTCTTTTAACAGCAGAATTCTATTATTTATATACTCTATAAAACCCTACGTAGACTGTGCTATGCATTCTGCCATACACAGTTTTGATTTCCTGCCTCAGGTTTTGTTCACATTACTCTTGTACTTAATATGTTCTTCTCTTTAAACTTAACTTAAATCTTATTTGGCTTTCCTTGACCACGTCTATCCAATGCAATTTCTCTTTTCTGTTCCTATATGCTTTTTCTTGCCACTTTTCACATACTTTCTTGTTCTTTGCATTAAAGAAGATGTTTTAGGGGTGCCTGGGTGGCTCAGTTGGTTAAGTGGCCGATTTCAGCTCAGGTCATGATCTCACAGTTTGTTGGTTCAAGCCTCCTGTCAGGCTCTGTGCCAACAGCTCAGAGCCTGGAGCCTGCTTCTGATTCTGTGTCTCCCTCTCTCTCTGACCTTCCCCCGCTCTCACTGTGTTTCTCTCTCTCTCTCTCAAAAAATAAATAAACGCTAAAAAAAAAAAAGATGTTACATAAAAGCATCTTACAAACTACAAATCCTTGTTACAATTATGTTTTTCTCTTACTCTAATTACTCAAATCTGGACTTGCAAATTGTTACATATATCTGCCCCTCCTTTTATTTCATGTTTTTATCTCAGAAGCAAATAAATCTTCCCATATACATTCTGTGGTAATCAAGCTTTGACCTTCAACCCACAGGAAGTAATGTTTAACTTACCTGGAGTCTGCTGTCATTATCAGAGGTTATAAGCTCATCAAATTGTATTTATGAAGTCTAAAATAAAGGCAAGTGGTAATTATGACTTTCTGTAATATTGGAGTAAAAGCATTATTAAAAATGCCATACAAATTGATACCATTGGATGACATATCAGGGCTGCAGGGAGAGATCTGACTCTTATTAAAGGAAACGATTAGTTTTCAACCCTGACTTTAGGCAGGAGATAGTTTTTCTCCTGCAAAGGGGTTTATCATATCCTCATCACAGAGGAAGTAGGTAACATGGATCCCAATGAAAAAATGCTGTGTTCACCACAGAGACCTATGAAATAAAATATTGTTTTCTGAGATCATTACATAATAGCTCACAGTATTACTAATGGAAGGAAACACCAGAACCTAAAAGTCATCTGTGTTTGGAAATGAGTGCTCTGAAGCAAGAGACCAATATTCTAGCACAGACACGTGGGACAAGATGATGAAGGATGTATGAGAGGAGTCCCCGTCTTTGGAAGAAAAACACCTTTTCCAAACAAAAACTCTCTAACTAGAACTCCTTCTACATTATTAAGGGTTATCTCTAATTCTTGGTGAGGGATAACAGAAACCAAATTTTCTGTGGATCCTTTATTAGTAGTTATAAATAATTTTAAATAGTAAGTGCTATAATTATAGGTATATTTATAGTCCTAATTACAGTCAGTTATAATTGCCATATATTTATAATTATGATTAAATTAATGAATATAGTTACATTTATAGTTCTTGTTAAACTTGCAACTCCATGCCAGAAGGATAAGTGACTTTAACCACTAAAGCCCCAGCACAGAGTTCAACACCTAGAACACAGTAAGTTATGTGCAAGTACATGTTGAATAAAATCATGTTTACCAAATACAAACTTAATTATGCTCACTGTAAAGTTTTGTCACTCTATAAAATAAAAGCCACTCTTGAAGCATTTAGGAAATATTGATGCACAAACAAAAAAATTGCTGTCCGACTGCTTTTGTCCTGAGGTTCTGGTGATCCAAATGGATACAACCAGATACACATGACCTAGATACGTAATTTGGCTTTATCAAATCTATAGCTCTAGGGAGGCTACATTTTTGTCCTAAAAATATGATTTTTATACCACTTCAGTGTGTCAGAAATTGTTAAAAACAGTTCAGCAAATCACAGCACTAATATAAATATCAACATAGTTACTATTTATTAATTTCTATGTGTTATGGTTTCTCAATGTATGGCAATTCACAGGCACAATCATGTGTGCATTTGTGTTTTTGTAATCTCCCTAAATGTGTTCCTTTATACATATCAGTCCTTGCACAGAGTGGAAATTCTGCCCAGCAATATTCCAAAGTCCTAGGTTAGGTAAGAAAGCAATGTGCCTCCTAAGGACAGTTCTACAACAGGATGCCTGGGTGCAGCTGCTCAGGTATCACCCCAACATATTTATAAATTATTCATGTAGTCATTTGGTCTGACACAGGGTACTGTGTTGGGAGGAAAGGCTGTGTATCCGAAAATCCAGGAGGGAACAAAATCATGGAACAGCTACAAAGTTTATAAAGGAAATAGAAAATATGGTATAGGAGAAGGAGAATGCTCCGAGTCAAAGTTTCTTGGCACCCCACCATCTTCATCAGCACCAATGGGAGAGTGTAACTTTCTCCTACCCCCCCCATTCCAAAGTTCCCAGCACACCCGATCACAAACATATGTCCTCTTACTATCCAGTATCCCTTCACTTGACAAATGAGTCGTCTTACTTAATTCATTTTTCAGGGATGAATCTCATTTCTACAAACTTGGTGGTGACAGATAAATGTTGCATTACTTTATTTTACTCAAATCAAATAAATCTGACACCAACCCTTCATCTCATTAGAGCAATGAGTTGTCTACACTCAGTAATTTTAAAGTGGTACTTCATCATTCAGGAAGCACATACATATATGTCCCTAACCTACTACAGTTGCTACAGATGGCATCATCAAAGAGATCTTTCTTGTTTAAAGAGAAGTGTCCCTTCCATGATAAATTTGAAGACAAAATTAAGATCCTGTCCTTACGGTGTATCAACAGATTTCTTTGCATTTTCATGGTTGTGCCTCTTCACCAGAGTGCTGGGCTTGGCTTATAGACCTCTTTGCTCACAGAATTTGCAGACCTCAGTTTCCACCTGGTCTCTGAAATATCCAGCTACTAGATTTCTATTTCTGTCTACATCCTTCCTTACATAAGCATGATGTCTGCGACTCTTCAGATCCACCCAATTCCACAGGAAGGATGATGGCAAAAGTGTCCATCTGTCTCCTTGATAGGAAGGGAAGAGAACTGTAAGGAAAAAATGTACATATACACATTAATATTTCAGTAAATTATCTTCTCCCATTGCAATTTTTCATGTGGATAGGAAGAATTTTCATCCCTCACCTTTCCTGCCAAAGAAGCAGAGAGGGCTCCCAAAGAAAGTGCAGCATCCTCTTACCTCAACTTAGTCAAGAAAAGAAAGATGCAGTTTGTTGGTTTTTAGCTCCACCACAAAAGCTTTTAATCAAGAGAAAAAGAGAGCATTTCCAAAAAACCAAGGATTGGGCATTTAGCATATTTTAGTTCTTCACTGAATCTAGTTAGGAACACTAGTTAGGATACTAGTTTGGAATGATAGAAAGGAGAGAGAACAGATGCAGAAGACCTTTACTCCTTGGTCTCATCCCTTAACTTCTATATTAATAATAACTCTTTACATAACTAATATGTTTCTATAAAATCAGTTACTCTGAAACGTGTGTGTATACTACTCTTTCCTATTTTTTTGTTGTTGTTCTTGTTGTAGATGATAGTGTCAGAGTAAAAAAAAAGAGTACTTTCATATCTTTAGAGAGTGTCTAATGTATATGGTGATATAAATTCTATTTTACTGGAACAACTAATAATAACACTTGTTAATTTATGATTGGAATGCAATCAACCTGGCATTTTAACTTGGGGTATAGCTATAATAAGCATCGCTATGCATTTGTGAATATTGAATATTTTCAGTTAACCAAATTATATTTAATTTCATCCTGGGATAGAGCTGTGGTTTGGCATCTTCTCCAGTGACAATGACAAACTGGAGGAACACAGCCAGCTACGAAATTGCCACTTACTAAACCCCTCGTCAATTCACTTCTGTGTTCTTTGAAAAGAGTGATTTCATAGCCTTTTCTCTACAGTCCTAATGCCCTTTGTAAGATAAATACCCTCCTAAATGGTAACATCTGCTTTCTTTTGGCCCCAAAAATGCTTAGTCAATGAAATAAGCCACCCTAGCTACTTTCCTCACTTGACATTAAATCAAATTTTGTGGCAAAGGAACATTGAAGACCAAATTGTGTGTGCTATTCATATAACTTAGATTACTTCAAAAGTCATT
Organism: Suricata suricatta; assembly: GCF_006229205.1. Lineage (NCBI taxonomy): Eukaryota > Metazoa > Chordata > Mammalia > Carnivora > Herpestidae > Suricata > Suricata suricatta. Next base: position 120,496,472 of record NC_043703.1, read on the forward strand.
TTATTTTCCCAAGGTCTTTAAGAGCAGTTACTTTCTCATTTATTTATTCATTCATTTATTTTTTATTTATCCAACAAATATTTAGTAAATGCTTCCTATATGCCAGACACTGTGTTAAGTGTTGTAAATACAAAGATTAATATGTCACAGTTCCTGCTCTCAAAGAGTTCACAGTCTGTTATGGGAGACAACTATAACCAAAGAATGAAAAGTACAGTGGAATTAGAGGGGTGAGGGTAGGAAGTGGTACCAGGAATGGGGGGAAAAAAACTGTGATTAACTCTTCTAGGGTCTGAGTATATCAGGGAATGTTTTATAGATAAGGACCCTCTAAAGCATGGTCACACAAATGAGTTTTTAAGAAAATTAGAAGTAAGGGGAAATGTTGGGATTAACAGATGCATATTATAATTAGACAGTTATACATAGTTCTGATGGAACTGGAAGGAAAAAATATAACTTGTAAGTGCTGAGGAATAAGATTGAGGAAATGAATAAATGGGGGATGCTCTTATATGCAAAGCTAAGGAGTTCAGATACTGTCCCAGAGGAGATGGAAAACATTGGAGGGCTTAATTGTAGGGGGAAGGTGTATGTAATGTAATTTGTATTTTTTATTGTTTTATTGTTTTAAAGTTGATTAATTTTGAAAGAATGTGCATGATCAGGGGAGGAGCAGAAAGAGAGGGGGAGAGAGAGAGAATCCCAAGCGCTGACAGTGTAGAGCCAAATGTGGGGTTCAAACTCATGAACCCATGAAATAATTACCTGAGCTGAGGTCAAGATTTAGATGTTTAGCTGATACACACAGGCACCCCAAATTTGTATTTTTAAAAGATTATTTTCATGAAAGTTATGACCAATTCTGAATTCAGAACAGAGGCCAAAGGCTTAGATCCAGTAGGGGTCTTTCTAGTGCTTACTTTTTATTACATTTCTATGAAATTCAGCATCATTAATACAAGACTTCTGTAGATTCTGTAAACCGCCCTTTTTTAGATCTCACATTACATCTAATCATCTCACTATTTCTCAGTTTCATTCAATAGTTATTCCAATAATAAAGAAACAAGAAGACCTTAATGAAAGTAATAAAAATAGGAATATTGAATAACATGCCAAATAACAGAAGGTCATTGGTTCTCTGTATGAGAATCTAGTAAATGATAGAAGTTAATTGTATTATGTACAAGACTAACTGCAAGTTTTAAAATAAAATTTACAAGAATATTGACCTTTGCCTTTTTTAAATATTTCAACTTTCACAATTGGATTTTAGATTATAAAACATTAAACATGAGCCATTTAGTTTTAGGTGGTCAGACTTATATTTTTACTGTGAGATTCATTTCTTTGGCATGGCAAACAAGGTTATGATCCAGAGAAGAAATTATAAGTTCTATTTTTTATTGGTATTTTATCTATGGCATGTGACCTTCAAAAACATAATTTATGTATAACCAAAGATATGTAGATTCTGTAATTATAGCAAAAATATTGGTTACCTAAAACAATCTCTAAAATCATGCCTATAGATGATCTTGCTTAGCTAATGCAGATTTCATCTGAATCTATAATATTTTATAATCTATAATAGTTTATCTAAAACTGTATTATGAATTTGATAATAACAGAATGAACATGAATATTTGTTAATAAACATTAATTAGGCTGCAACTTTGATTTTAATAAATGGATGCAAAAAGATAAACGATGTTTATGTTTGCTTACCATCCTTCCACATTCTGGTTTAAAGGGAAGAAAAAGATGATTACTTGTATAATAAAATATGCCCATTGTATGGATTTTTACACCATTTTATTTTCTTACCTGAGGTATTAAATTGCACTCTGTATCCCGATTATTCACCAATTACCTCACTAAAATTTTATAAACATTAGAACTTATAAAAAGACATTTGACCATGTAAAATTGTGAAAATTTAACAATAACATAATATTAAAGTAACAACAGCATATGGATTCAAATCACCACTGACAAAAATATCTATAATCAAAGATTAAATCCGGGGCGCCTGGGTGGCTCAGTCGGTTGGGCCTCCAACTTCGGCTCAGGTCAGATCTCACGTTCGTGGGTTCGAGCCCCGCATCAGGCTCTGTGCTGACGGCTAGCTCAGAGCCTGGGGCCTGCTTCCAGTTCTGTGTCTCCTTCTCTCCCTGACCCTCCCCGTCTCATGCTCTGTCTCTCCTGTATCAAAAATTAATAAAAAACATTAAAAAAAAAGATTAAATCCATCAAATCTATTTAGAAAACACCCTTATAGGGGCACCTGGGCGGCTCAGTCAGTTGGTTAAGTGTCAGACTTCAGCTCAGGCCATGACCTCACGAAGCTACATTGGTAAACAGTGTAGTGCTATGGTGAAGAAAAACAGCAGACAAGGCAGGATAAGGCATGCTGGTGGGTGGTTTAGGGGGATTACAATTTTTAAATGGAATATCTAGAAAATGTCTTGCTTAAAAGTTACATTTTCTCAAAAACTCTGTAGAGGGAGAGGGAGGTGGGAAAGGAGAGAGAGTTTTGAGTAGAGTGAGCTGCAAAGATGTCTAAGGTGGGGGCAGGCTCCAGTGTTCCAGCCACCACTAGGGGCCCGAGGCCTCTAGGGAAAGAGGAGAGGAGTGAGATCCTGATGATGACAGGGGTTATGGAAGGAACCTGAGCCCCGGCAAGGCCTGGGCTTCTTCCCCTTTCTCGGAGTTTGGAAGCCTTTGGAAAGTTGTTAGAAGACAGTAACTTGATCTGACTTTAGGATTCAAAGTATTGCTAGAGGACTGGGAAATGAGGAAGGAAGGATGGTGTAGATGAAACAAGATCCTCAAAATGTGAATAATTGTTGAGGCCTGATGACAGATACATGGTGATTATTTTTATATTGTTTTGTGTACATTTGAAAATTTAAGATAAAATGAAAACGGATTGTATGTTGAAAACAGTCTAGGGAATGGGGCCTGCCTGGAGACCAATGAGAGGTTGCTGCAATTGTACTAGTAAGAAATGACCATATATCTTGGATCAGATCAATGGAGGAAATGAGAATTAAGACAGAGCCAGATTCTGGGCACATTTCAGAGGTAGAGCCATAGCACTAACTGAAATAAATAAATGTACTTAAAATCTGCTTTGATTTTTTTTCCTCAGCTTCAATTTGTTCTTTATTATTTATTTCTGTATTTTTTACCCCAGAATTTTCATACTGTTGAGACAAAAGATGGTGATAATTAGATTTTTATAAATAAAATATTTATTTTTCTCTTTTTTATTTTTACTTACATGGGGCTTATTTAGCTTTTAGGAATGTGACTATAATTAAAGGTGTTTTATGCACTTGGCAGTAGGTGCCAAGGTTTATGAATTCCAGTCATCAGGGTCTCATTTAAGCCAAGAATCTCAGGCTGTCACTACTCTTGAGAGAGAATCAGTGTCTCACTCAGCATTTCTCTTTGTTAAAATAATGTCATGGGTTGTTAGCCAAGCTGTAACTAGAGTCTCACCTGCACAGAAGGATGTTTGTTGGGCTTTGACATAAATTATGCCCACTCCTTCTAAAGAAGAAGAGGTGTTTCAGATGTTGGTAACACTGAGCTGAGTTAGTTCTGTAGAAAAAATAATAATAAATGCATTCGATTAATATATTTTCTTACATTAATATAATAGTGAGTTCATTACATCTTTCTATCTGTCTAAAATATTATTTAGTTGTAAAATCTGAAGCAGCATGGTTAAAAATATGCCATGCTAGATCCAGACATTGATATTATGTCCTGCATATTCTTAAGATGAAAACTAGCAACATGGGGAACGAAGATCATGCAAAAAAAATGTTGGAGAAATACATAATAAAAATGTTCAAAAGTATAGCTAAGGTCAAAAGAAAGAAAAATTACAGGTAAAACAAAAACAGCAACAATAATTGAAGAAGTGATGGAGAGTCACATGTATAAGTGTAGAAACAGAGTCTGTGGCTGTCTTGCAAACTGGAGTGAAGGGGTGAAGGGAATCACATGTCTTAGTAACTTGAGCTCTTTGATCTTAGTGACGAGTATGGAGTAGACAGTTGGAACTGTGATGCCTGAACAAAGCTGATTGTTTACAGAGTGAAATGGGGAAATAGAAAAAAAGATACCTCCTCCATCACATGCTGTTGACAAGGAAGCTTGTCTGTCTCCTTCTGGTCTCATTGGAAAAGGAAATATCTCCTAAAATATGTAATCCCACAGCCTGTGCAACCATCAGTTTTAGGAATTATTTTATGATAACCGTGTTGATTCAGAATCCTAAACATGAGACATAACACAAAGATTAGTTATAGGTAGATAATATTACCAGAGTGCTTTTTAGGAAGCAAACAATAATCCCTTAGTAGATTTATTTTTTTAATTTATTTATTTTTGAGAGACTGAGTATGGGGGGGGGGAGGATCAGAGAGAGAGGGAGACATGGAATCTGAAGCAGGCTCCATGCTCCAAGCTGTCATCACAGAGCCCAAGGCAGGGCTAGAATCCACAGACCATGAGATCATGACCTGAGCCAGGTCAGATGCTTAACTGACTGAGCCACCCCGGTGCCTCTAATTGATACCCTTTAAAAAAAGTATATACTCAGTGGAAAAAATAAGGGGAAATTAAAAAAAAACAGATAATACATTTAGAAAACAAAAACATAGGTACTGAAAAAGAAAAATAAGTGACAAGGTAATACAGAAACTGAGAAATGTGAAAGATGGGGTAAACAACCTTTCAAGACATAATTGCTAAGAATTTTCTAGAATTGATCTTAGACATAAACTCTCAAATTCTAATATCTATTCTGAGATATTACAGAATGAATATCTAGAATCCTAATAAGATAAAAAAAATCTTAGCTATGATAAGAAAGTTAAGAAATTGTATCCCCAACATATATTAGACTGATCACAGACTTCCAAAAAATTAGACACCAGAATATAGTAGAATAAGATCATGAAAATTCCATGGAAAAACAATCAACTTTAAATTCTGAATTATAGGGGCACCTGGGTACCTCAGTTGGTTGGGCATCCGACTTCGGCTCAGGTCATGATCTCATGGCTTGTGGGTTCAAGCCCCATGTTGGGCTCTGTGCTGACAGCTCAGAGTCTGGAGTCTGCTTCCAATTCTGTCTCCCTCTCTCTCTGCCTGTCCCTTACTCACGTTCTGTCTCTCCTGTCTCAAAAATAAATGTTAAAAAAAAATAAAAAATAAATTCTGAATTATATATGTAAATTACATATGAATTATATTTATAGATTTTATATATGCATATGTATGTTTTTAAGAATAAAGGGAAATCCAGGATGAAATATTGGAGTGTAAGAAGCAATGTAGGGTTTTGTTATATTATTTTATGTGTTTGAAATCTTTAATATAAAATTCAATTTTAGTTACAGAAAAGTAAAAAAATCTCATCTTATTAACCCAAATAAAAAAGAAAAGGGAGGCCAGTTTATTAGAGGGATATTTGAATAGCTCATCGAACAGTCCAATAAAACACAATATTAGAAGAAAAGGAAAGAGGACATTTCCAGATATTGCATCATCAGTAGTCATGATTTTTCTGTGCATAACTGTACCATCCATGTGACTCAGCTCCACAATTCTTGTTCATTTTTTCCATCTGTTCAGTCTTTTCAGGTGACTCTGTCGGTTGTTAATGATTGAGAGCTCATATGAATTAGTCCTGTTTCCATAAAGAGAAAACCTTAGTGCACAAATCCTTCTTTCTACGAATTTTCTATTAAGTTTTACCTTTTATTTCTTGGTACGTACATTTCTTTTTCTACATTTAAAGATGTCCTCTCTTAATAAGATGCATTCTCATATACTGCTGCAAAAACTCTTCCTACCCATATAACTGGCAAACAAACCCAAATTATATTTGTCTGCCAAATCCAGATTTGATTCCAGAGGACCACTCTTGTCCACATGCACGGTCTGTTTTGATCAGATTTTCATGTGATACTGTTAATTTTACAGTAAATTAAAAATTGGGCCATTTTTAATACCAGGCGTTGCAATCAAATTTAGAATATATTAATGGCCAAAATCTTACATTTTTTTTTTGTGGAAAGGAGAAGAAATAAACTTTTTGAAAGATAAATGATAATAAATAGAATATGTTAGAATTTGGTAATACTTGGCTAAAATAGATAGGGTAAAGGATATTAGAAATGTGTGGAAAAGGAGGGGGAGTGTTAAGTGTATTTTAGGTGGTCAGGGTAGCTTCATTGCCAGAGTGACAGTTAAGCAAAAATGCAAAGCAAGCCAGAACATTCAACATTTGTAATTTGAGTGAAGACTGTATGTAGCACAGGGAACATCCAGTACAATAGACCTTAGGGGAGAGGGTGGCTAGAGCAAAATGATGAAGTTGGAGAGCAGTTAGAGGGGCAATGGGGATTCCGGTCCTAATGGGTCACATTAAAGCCACTGTAAGCCACTGTTGACTCCTACTCTGTGAGAAAAGAAGAATTGGTAGGTGTTAGGGTTTGAATTATGTCCCTCCAAAGGTCATCTGATGAAGTCCTATTCCCCCCATCCCCTGAGAATGTGACCGCCTTATTTGGAAATAGGATTATTACAAATGCAATTAGTTAAGATGAGATCATTAGGGTGGGAATGAATCCAATGTGTCTGCCATTCTTATTAGGAAGGAACAAAGGGAGGAAGGGAGGGAGGGAGGGAGGGAAAGAAAAACAAAAGAAAAGAAAATAGGGACATTTGAAGCCAGAAATGCATACAAAAGGAACACCAGGTGAAGATGAAGGCAGAGATTAGGGAGATGCTTCTCAAGCAAACAGATGTCAAATATTGCCAACAGACCATCAGAACATAGGAGAGATACATGGAACAATTTCTTTCTCAAAGCTTTCAAAAGGACCCAGCCCTATTAGCACTTTAATCTTGGATTTCTGGCCTCCAGATCTGTAAGAACATAACTATATGTTGGTTAAGCCACCAAGTTGTTAGAGCAGCCATAGCAAACTAATACAGCAAACACTGAACAGAAGAATGAAATAATAAGTAATTAAAAGGATCATTGTGGCTGCTATACTGGGTGGGAAAGGCAAAGAGGAAGCTAGATGGCCAGTTAGCAAGCTCCTGCATTCCTACCAGGAAGGAACCTTAGTGCCTCAGGGGCTCCTGAGTGCCTTACTGGGTTAACTCTCAATTTCTGCTCAGGCCATGATCTCCTGGTTTGTAGAATCAAATCAAGCCTCTCATTAGGCTCCATACTGAGCATGGAACCTGCTTGGGAGTCTCTAGCTGCCCCTCCCACACTTGCGTGCACGTGCTGCCCCCCCCAAAAAAACAAATAAGTAAATAAACTTTTAAAAAATCTTATCGACAGACCATGGTTGAAATATTCAAAAGTGATCAGATTCTAGATCTAGTTTGAAGGTAGAACCAAAAGGGTTTCTCAGTGGATTGAATGTGAGTTGTAAAGAAAGAACCTGAAGATAACTGAGTTTTCTGGCATGCGCCACTAGAAAGACAGAGGTACCATGAATTGAGATGTGGTGGCAGAGCTAGGACTGAAACCAATTTCTCAGTTTCTCCTGACTCCCAGAATAATATACTTGCCCTTAAATCTAACAGTGGGAGGGGCACCTGGATGACTCTAACTTTGGTTTCATGCAGATAGTGTGGCGCCCGCTTGGGATTCTCTCCCTCCTCCTCTCTCTGTTCCTCCCCCACTTGTACCTTCTTTCTTTTAAAGAAAAATAAATAACTTAAAATCTAATAGTGGAAAGATGTGTCAATATTCTTATGATAACCATCACATATAAGTATATATAATATTAATATTATTCCTATTGTCTTTCATTTGTCAGCATCCTTGAGAAAACACACACTCCTGAATGTTCTTCACATTTTCTTGATTATAATTATTCTGTGTTGACTATTTTTTTTAGTAGTTTTCTATTCTGAAAACTGATGAGGACTTCAGTCTCTAAAAGAAAGTAGATAACTTTGTGAAATACCTGAAAGTTCATGACTTGTGTGAAGAAGAACCTGAAATTTCCAGGGCATATTGTGGTAGATCAACCACTTGCCTTTGCAAATACCAATAATAAACAGAGATATCTCCTTTACTTTAATGTCCTGGAAGAACTGACCATGACTGCCCCCATTTTGCCCAGAAAAAAAAAAAAAAGCCCTCAAAAATCCCCATTTTGTAGAATTGTCTTACATCCACAGAGATCTGGTCTCAGCCTATAAAATAAGGGGGGGGAAATCAAGAATTTACAGATGAAGTTTACATTATTTTTTCTTAAGACCAGAATCTCTGAGTTTACAAGGTATAACACATATAGTTTTCCTGTGGTAGTATTTGTGCCTTCTTTCATGTGATAGATATTTGAAAATAAAATAAAAACTTGTGTTAGTTCTATTAAAAGACCTTTAGGAGGTCTAAATCTTGCTAAAACCATAGATATCCAGTGCCTGGGGCAGAGTGATCTTCCACAAGAGACTATAAGGTGCCTGTCATGACAAAATTGTGAATAGACAATGTATAAATAACGCTGACTTTAGGTAGTGGTATTGATAGCTACTCGAGTTCACTGGGTGTACCTGGAAACTCTTAAGGAAGTTCAGATATTAAGACACCATGTTGAAAGGACATGCTGAATAAGAAATAAGAAGAATTGGTATTTGGGGTCCATTTTAACTTCTCTCTAGAGTATTGCCCTGTGTTTCAGAGTCTTGAAAGCTAAGTTAAGTATTTCCCAGACTCCCTTAGAGCTGCAGCTCTGGATGGGAGTTTGTTTCTACAAAATAGATGTGCTCAACATGAAGTCGGAGTGCAAGAGAAGCCATGTTGCTGTTGCTTTGGCTGCTGCTCTGGAAAAGCTAAGCTGTAGAGGCACCAGTTGTGTCTGCAGCAGCATTTTAGCCACTGACTCTGTGGGAGAGGAAGGGCAGTTTTTAGCATTATTGGTGGTGACTGTGAGAGCAGCATCAATGGCTATGACAGTGTGTTCTGGAAGACCTTAGACCTATTTCTCTGATGTGGATCACTTAATAAACCCATTGTTTGATACTGCTCAGAGAGTGATTCCTAGTAGCCCAGTCTAGACCTTCATGTCCAGGATTTTATACAAATGTATTTCCATGTAAGTTACTCCTACTTTCAAGTATTAAGAAACCTGAGTGATAAAAGTTTTTGAAAAATTCAGGGACCATTTATTTTCCTTCCGACCTGAACAAGCAGGAGGCCTTGAACTGATGGCTGGCCTCCAGAGATTCAGTGGAACTGAGTCTGAAGTAATGGAATTAACCAATATCTTGCATCCTGACTATACATACTCCAGGCTTTTGTGTCAGGGGAAATGCTTGCAAATTTAAATAATGTATTGTTTACTCAAAATCCAAGAATAATTTCTGACCTCAGAAACTAAATAAATAAAATAAAAATGCTCTCCCACAGTGCTAAAATTGGGCAAAAAAAGAGAATTATTTAAACAAAAGACCTCACTCTATATTCCTGCTTCTCACCTTGAATAGAGCTATAAATTTGCTTTATTATTCAGACCTTATTTTTACCTAATAAGTTGTCACTTTCATCTCTATAAAAAAGATGAAGAATGAAAAAAAGAGCCCATCTGTGTGCCTGTTTTTCTGAAGCAATCAGTGTATCGAATGAATAAATGTAAATAAAATACTATAGGCTCCAGGGTGTCATTCCAGGGTGTCACTCCCAGATATGTCAAATTGATTAAAAATGGCAGTCCCTCAAAAACCATTGCAAAGTTAAATTTCCTTCTAATTTTTCCCCATAATAAGACTTGGGATACTGTAAAGAATGTAATTCTACCTAATAACTTTATTTTACATTTTAATTAATATTTATCACCACATGTCCCTGAGGCGTTTAAAGAAGGGTGCAATTGAAAAATGCTTAATTTTATATCATCAAATTCAAATGAAAATAGAACAAAACATATAGACCTATGCTGTATTGTTTCCAATCACAAGCAATTTATACTTTTTCATAAATAATCACTTCTTGGTTGGTATAATCAATAATGTGTATATTCTTTCAAATATAGTTTTTGAGATTAAATATTTTGGCTACAACAAGATTAAGTAATTTAAATCAAGCTATAATCAAAATCTTTATCCAACAAGAAAGTGAGGGAAATGAGATGTTTCCATTTCCAGGAGAAATTTAATTTTACTGAAATTGTTTCTTCAAAATAAAAATGTGTAAGTGTCAAACAGTCAGTCAGTATGTCTGATTGATTACTCCGTAAGATATTAATATAGGTAACATATCAAATAGTAATGATAGAATTAGCATTAATATTAAGTGATTAATCTCTTATGATGGCTAGTACTTAAAGTTTATATATACAGAAAAGAAAAAAGAGAAAGCAGCATAAAGGAGCCAGAGAAGCAAGTTCTGGGAATCAGTAGACTGACATTTGTGGAGGTTCCCATATACGTTTTTTCAGTTGATTCACACCATAATCTTTTATGGTATGTGTATTTTCCTTCTTATTTTCAATTCCAAAAGCTGAACTATAGAGAGAACTGGATCATTCAAGCTATGGATCAAAAAATGGTGAAGCAGGAAAGTGAACATAAGTTTCATATTTCCGAAACCAATGTTCTTTCCTGTGCATTATATTGGATTTTATTCCCAGCTTTATCACTAACTAGATGTGTAATTTTGGACAAGTGCTTAAATTCTCTGTGACCAAGGCACTTCATTCATAAGATTAGTGAGTGGATAAACTCCATGAAGAAAGAAATTCGTATGTCTTTATGATTTGGGGTCACAAATAGAATTGGAAGAGCAGGAAAATATCCCTGTTCATAATACAGCCTAAGAAACATCTATTTCAGTGTGCCTTATTTGTTTAGACTGTAAGAGAATGAGATAGAGAAAGGCAAGCAGATGGCACTCAGCAAAGCTGTACCAGACGAATGTTTGCTACAATCAACCAGGACTGGACTAGATGCAGAGACAGAGCACATTATTTTAGCCTGGAGCCATTAATCTGATCAGAAACCAGAGCATAAAAGTTGCTATACCTCTTATGTATACAATGGAATACTACTTGGCCATGAGAAAGAATGAAATCTAGCCATTTGTAGCAACGTGAATAGATCTGGAGGTATTATGCTAAGTGAAATAAGTCAGGCAGAGAAAGACAGATAGCATATGTTTTTGTTCATATGTGGATCTGGAGAAACTTAACAGAAGACCACGGGGGAGGGGAAGGGGAAAGAAAAGTTACAGAGAGGCAGGGAGCCAAACCATAAGAGACTCTTAAATACTGAGAACAAACAGGGTGAATGGGGTGTGGGGGAGAGGAGAAAGTGGGTGATTGGCATTGAGGAGGGTACTTATTGGGATGAGCACTGGGTGTTATATGGAAACCACATTGACAATAAATTATATTTTAAGAAAGCTGTCCACATCTAGCCTTTTTATGAACAGGGATAAGCTTACAGAAAAATAAAGACTAAAAGAATTAATTTACTATTTTGGGTATCTAGTATATTTATCACAAAACATTACATTGCAGAATCCAGAAAAAAAGTGTTAGGAAAGAGTCTTTCATACTATGAAGAATGTAGAAATATTTGGTTTCTATGAAAGAGAAACAGAGGGATTCACTCAAAAATTGGATGTAATATTAAATAATTGTGATAAGGTGGAAGATTGCAAAATACATATGTAAATTTAATAGCTTGCTTAATGAGAAATGTTTAAAAAGCAAGGGGAAAAAGGATCCTAGCTACAGTATTAGTAAAAATTTAAACATAAAAATTAATGTTGACATACACTCCTTTTATTTTTGACAATAAATGACTAAAATAATGGATAGACACACACACACACACAAACACACACACACTTGGATTCCAGATAAGATGGAATTCTTATATTCCAGTAACATTTGGAATTTTAATCAGATATTGAGAGATGAATACTGTGAAATGGCAGGTTAGCTTTGCATTTAGAATTTAAGGGAAAATATCACTAAAGGCTTAATAAAAACAAAACAATGTCAAAAAAATCTAAATGTTGGGGACCACATCAAGAAGTAGGTAACAAGAAGAAATTGCCATCTAAAAATAGTGACATTACTGATACCTTACCATGCCCTAGGCAGTAAGATAAGTACTTTACAAACTTCAGTTCATTTAACTTCAGAACCTGAGGTTAGTACTTCCATTTTCTTTGATATACAGATTAAGAAACTGATAAGGAATGTGTAAAGAGAGATCTACTTATTCTGACAGCTAGAATATTAGGTCCTAAAGTGAAAACAAATTGATCAGTTAGGGTTCCAGCTATGGGATAATTGAGGAGAGATTGGTGGGGAAAAAAATTACAAAAGTATAAGCAGATTAAAGACAGCCAGCCCAGAATAATGAAGTTCCTTGGAGGCTAGCACCAATAAAAGACTTTACCACTCATTGGCCTTACAGGGCAAAAGGAAGAAAAATTTACCAGGACTCTGAGAAAGTAGCTATGGGAAACAGTGCCCTACAAGAGTGGAGGTTATTGGTAAAGGTACACAATTACCTCCTGGACACCGGGAAGCAAGACAGCCAAAGAAGTAATCACTCCATTCTTCCTCTCCTCCCAGCCTCTGAACTGTTGCTAACAGCTTCCTTTGTCCAAATTCAAGCAGAAAAGAGAGAGTAAATGAACATTTTGATCCAGACCAGAGATCTCAGCTTCTTGGAGCATAAAAAAGAATGGAAAGGGTATGGAAAGTGAACAGGGAGAGGAAAATGGAAGCTCTCCATCACAACTTCTTGTCTGACATACAACCAAAAATGAAACAAAACAAAATCTCCAGATAGATGAGAAGATTCAGTAAATCAAAATAAAGATTAAGAGCAAATGTCCTTATAAAATAGTATAAGCAACAGAAACCATATGGGGAAATAGTGGGAAAGAATGTGGAATTTGAATGTGTGTGAATGAGGATTTTGACTTATTCGTTTATCTATTTCTATTTTGTTTGAACATTATAACCTAAGAGCGTATTGATATTTTACTTTTGAATTTACAACTGCAACTAAAAACCACTAAACTTTGTAAGACATGATACTATCTCAATTATAGAGCATAGTTCAGGTCCCCAGACCTGAGCCTTCACTCATGACACCGTTGAAACTAAGAGGCAGCAGGATGATCATACCAGAAACGGTACAGAAAACCAGAGTTAAGCCAGAGTGAGAACCACAGTGACCGACCAACAAGCATTGTAGGAACTAAATGTAGTAGGAACCAAATATGTAGAAGTACCAGTCAAGATCAAGATATGGCAAATTGTTAATGGTCTAACAATAAAAAACGTGAGATAAATTCCCAGTAAATTGGAGAAAAGATGTCCCTCAAAAATAGCCTCATAGAGCACTGAGGATAAGCCACATCCCATTGGCAAGCAGTTCCATTATTAACATGCCAGAGTTCCATGGAAAGCTTCCATGATAGCTACACAGAGGCCACCACACTGCTTTTTTTTTTTAATTTTTTTAATGTTTTATTTATTTTTGATACAGAGAGAGACAGAGCATGAGAGGGGGAGGCGCAGAGAGAGAAGGAGACACAGAACCGGAAACAGGCTCCAGGCTCTGAGCCAGCGGTTAGCACAGAGCCTGATGCAGGGCTCGAACCCACAAAAGTGAGATCTGACCTGAGCCGAAGTCGGAGGCTTAACCGACTGAGCCACCCAGGTGCCCCTCACACTGCTTTTTTTTTACATCTTGGTTATGTCTATTCAGAAGATTCAAATGGATAATTCTAACAAAGTATTTTTTGTAATTAAAAAAAAATTTAAATGTTTTATTTATTTTTGAGAAAAAGAGAGACAGCGTGAGCAGGGGAGGGTCAGAGAGAAGAATACACAGAATCTGAAGACAGGCTCCAGGCTCTGAGCTGTCAGCACAGAGCCAATGCCGGGCTCGAACCCACGAACTGTGAGATCATGACCTGAGCTGAAGTTGGACACTTAACCAACTGAGCCACCCAGGTGCCCCTCTAACAAAATATTTTATAAGAAATGTATAAACCAAATCAACCTCTGACCACATTTTTCTGGAATCCTAATTTGGTACCCATTTTGCCCAGAACAATTCCTGACACCTAGTATACATTGAATAAACATTTTCTGGATGCATAATAAAAACATATAAATGGCTCCAGGGTTAAAAGAAGATGCTAGAATACTGAAGTGATTCAACTTAGGTTTAGTACACTCTCAGAAATTTGGTGATTTTTAAAATGAGTCCTGGTCCTAGATCTGAAGGTGAGACAACATATTTGAAACTCACAATTTGACATTTTCATCATCCAGTTAATCTGATGACTGATAAGTCAGATTTGCTTGTAAGAAACTTCCTCAGGAGAATAATTATATTGTTATTTCTTTTGCTTGTTATCCTCTTTAAAAAAAAAAGCCATCAATGTTCAGGAATAAAGAGGTAATAGTCTATAGGTAACAGTAAATTCTTTTCCTCCTGACTTATAATTAGATACCAGTGAATGCCAAATCCCTTTCGTGGCTAGAAGCCCTTAAGTTTCATGCTCCGTTGAGTTCCATGAGACCGTGCATTATTAAACTTCATCTTTGCCAGTCACCTGCCACAATAACTTACAGGCAATCCAGGGATGAGTTGCAAGAGCCTGTCTCTCTACCCAGGTAGTAATGCTTATTGCCATTCCCAGTGAACATAAAGGAGATGTCTCTGTTGTGGTATCTTAATAGATCCTGTAGTTCCCACGCATTTTGGTAACTGTTTGATATAATTATTGTGCCTCATAAAAAATAAATTTTATACAGTAATACTCTATCTAGCCTGCTGTGCTGCTTCACTTCAAAATAACTTATGGCTACTAGATTCCCCTGTACAATATTGGTCCACAGCAGTAATAAACTTGTCATCAAGAGGTGGTGATAGACCACTTTGCATTGTTATAACTGCTTTTTTGTATTATAACTGTTTGCAACTTTATGAGGTCTTCATAAATGTGATCAATTGCAATAATAAAGTTGTGAGGCATTTGTGGCAGCTTATTTTTCTCTGCCTCAAAACAGGAGCTGCCTTGCTTGTCGGTCTAATGTTTATGATTGTATCACTGACTCCATAGAGCTCTGGGCTGTGAAAGGAACAAGCAGATTAGCTTCCAGAGTCATTTCCTGGTTTCCAGGCACTTCTGGTAGTTTATTCATCTACAGTAGTTTATTCTGTAAACCTATCAAGTTCAAGCAATACAGGGATAACTTTTGTGTCCTGCATAAACTAGGAAAGGAAAGTCAACAACCAAGATAAGATCATTTTTCTTCTTTTCCCCCAATATTAGGAAGCTATAGATCATATTTTGTTATTCTAGTGATTGAATTAAAGTTTGTATTTGCTTTTCATTATACAAATAGCATATGATAAGATGTTTATTTACTTAAAATAGTAGAAAAACATATGTTGGCAAAATAATAAGGTCATTAAAAAAGATACCTCCAAGATGCTGTTCTACAACAATCACAGAGAAATGTAGTCCTATTATTTTTTTAAATAAATAATTTTCATCACAAATGAAGTGTTGCATATGATAAATAAAGTAGAAATATCCCTGCCATATTTCCACAGTGGCCTGAACCCTAGTCCTCAGGCATAACACAATATTAGCCCTAAACACCAAGTACCACTTTTTGTACTATATGAGTTAAAAAAAATTATCTATCCTGGAAAGAATACAGGTGATTTCTTTCTTCTCTTCTGAAATCCCATACCACATACTGAGTTCAAAAATGTATAAAGTAGAAAAGTGAGTTACATATGGGCTAGATTATTTACCCTGATTCATTCAGAAATGTTAATTGATAAGTATTTTAAAAAGCTAACCAAGCACATTCATTTGAATAGTATCTGAAATTAAAATTTTAATCAATAATTAAAATATAAAAGTTAACATACTTTGGGACACCTGGGTGGCTCAGTCAGTTAAGTGCCCGACTTTGGTTCAGGTAATGATATCACTGTTTGTGAGTTTGAGCCCCGCACCAGGCTCTGTGGTGAAAGCTCAGAGCTGGATGGAACTTGCTACAGAATCTGTGTCTCCCTCTCTCTCTGCCCCTCCCCATCTTGCTCTGTCTCTGTCTCTCTGTCTCTTCTCTCAAAAATAAATAAACGTTGAAAACAATTTTAAGTTAATATACTTTATAAAATCATGTGCTTTTGGTTTTTATCTAAAATGACAAATAGAGTGGAATTTATTTTGTTAATTATTGCAAATATTAAACTGCAGTTGGATTAAACAATTATGTTGTAATTGGGAAAGGGTCAATTTACATACATTTTTAGTGTGTTTTTGTTGTTTAAGAAAAATATTGGAGGTCTAAAAAAATATCTACGTTGATAAAACACTTCGTTTCCTATGTCTTTATGCCGATAGCATATGGTGTAGAAACAAATTTAAGCAAATTAAATCTCATACTTTGAACTATGCATCTATTTTATGCCTCCTAGCTTACTAAATGATTTTGGCAGGAAGTCACCAAATTAATAAATCATACCCTCAAGAAACCAACACCATTTTGATTTATTTTTTTCATGCACCATCCAGTTATTATAATAAGAGTGATGGCGGGATAAAAAGATACTCTTTCTAATTAAATGTATTCAGTATGTCAGTAATTTGTCTCCAGATTCTGTGGTTTTCCAAGTAGTTTTCTGATTTCCTGTGAGCACACTGATAGTATATGGTGGTGAGATTTGGCCAGAAATCCTGGAATTTCTCAATATTTATATAACTTGAGCATATAAGAAGTCTGCCTGAGATGATGTGAACTATTTAATATTTTTAATTTAATAACTAGTTATTATTGGATGTAGAAAAGATGTCTAAGGAACTGTGTATTTTCATACAATACAGCAATCCTTGGTGGTAAAGAACACTGGGTTCTAAAGTAAAGCCCTGGATTCAAATCCTAACGCTGCTCCTTACTCACTGGGTGCTACTTGCTAGAAAAAAAATAAAGAACATCTTTCTGATACTTCCAATTAACTAAAACCACGTGGAACACTTTGAGAGGCAAAATGTTTTCACTGCAGGTGTGTAGTCTGAGTAATCATACCTACAAGATGTTGAGCAAGAATCAAAACATCGAGGTGCCTGGGTGGCTCAGTCAGTTAAGCGTCCGACTTCGGCTGAGGTCATGATCTCACGGTTGGTGGGTTCGAGCCCTGCGTCCGGCTCTGTGCTGACAGCTAGCTCAGAGCCTAGAGCCTGTCTTTGGATTCTGTGTCTCCCTCTCTCTCTGACCCTTCCCTTCTCAGGCTCTCTCTCTCTCTCTGTATCTCTCTCTCTCTCTCAAAAATAAGTAAAAAACATTAAAAAAATTAAAAAAGAAGAATCAAAGCATCAACATGTAACTGGAGTGGAGTGGATTCCCTGTCACATTAAAGTTTGCCCTGCTCATGTCTTCATTTCTCTTTCCTCACCATGTTCATCTCACGAACACTGTATCCTAACCTCCTGCTATTCCAAATTATCCAATTATTTTAAATAGATAATAACTCTAAAGGTAGAGGGCAAGTGCAGGATAGTGAAAAATTACTGCATTTTACATCATTTTTATGAAATACGGACTATCACAATCACTGTCAAAAGAGAACTTAGCAATATTTAATTCTTGCTTTAATTATCTCTATAGATTGCACTTTTTTAAAAGCTCCACAAATTTAAGGATGCAGATAATTTGGAGATCATCCAGGAAGAAGCCATGAAAATGATTAAGATGCTGGGAAATTGGCTCTGTTGTTAAAAGGGAAAGAATCAGATAGACTGAGTGATGGTAATGGGTGTTTTCAAGTAAAATTAAGCATATGCATAAGATACATAGTTCATTTTTTCTTGATATCCCATAAAGACAGACAAAGAAAGTGGGATTAAATTAATTCAAAGTTGTAAGTATACACTAATTTTAAAGATGTGACAAATCCGGGGCATCAGAAAAAAAATTAGGATAGTAGTTTCCTTCATTAAAAAAAATTTCTTTTAAGAGCAAATATATCTATCATTCATCGTTTGATGGAGATACTAGAGGCAGTGAAAATTAACCTTTTAGGAGCTCCATTCAAGTGAAGAGCAATTAAAGCAAAAAATTAAAAATCTTCTCCGAAATTATAATTTGTCTGTGAATATATTACTCAGTAACTTAAAACAACTGTATAGAGTGATGAGCTCTGCGTTTTGAGCTTGTGCTCACCAGTATAGACATTTGATATGTACGTGGGTTTGTGAGAAAATACTGATAAATGGGAGAAGTCAAAACTGGTAGCTGTGATCACATTCCAGCTTTAGGGTGTTTTCTTCCCAACAAATTGTTAAATATACCCAACTTTACGTTTAAATTAAGTGTCAAAAGTTACAATTTAGAAATTTGAAATATTTTACATAAAAGCATAAGTTTCTGTCTTCTATGGAAAAAAAAAGTAGGATAAGATGACATTGGGTCTGCATCCTTATGTGAAAATGAATGGATGGAACTGTATAATAGCATCTATTCCTTGAGATAAGCTTTGCGGTTTTGCTCACCATGATTTTCTCCATCCCCTACTGTTGAGTAGATTCCTATTGTATATCAAAGCCTCATCTGAGTCATTCATCATCTTAGAGCAGTTCTATTTTACTAATTTGTAATTCATGTAGTCTGTAAGAGGATTCAGCAACAATTCCATAAAACGGGAAGTTCTTGTCATTATGGATGAAAAAATATATATACTTCCAAAAAGTCAGTGGAAATACTGGCATTTGAAGCATGGAGAAATTAAGTTATTACCCTACTGCTGGTAATATCTGACAAACTACTATGGATTAATTATCAAACTGGCTTTGTCACCGGTCATTCTACAGTCATATAACAACTAGGATAAATCATGTTGCATCCCTTCCCTCTCATATTTTCATTACTGCTTTCTCTTTATTTAATTTACTTAATAAGTAGCATTAGAAAAACCAGAACAAACAAAAATATAAAAAGAAATAAAACTGTCAAACAACTCTTGTTTTATTTCCTTTATTTTTTATCAGCATGCATGTATTAATAGTGATAATTGTAATGTCATAATTTTGCATATATATTATCCATATTTTTAAAACCTACCATGGTTCCAATACTTAATTAACAAATTTCTAATGGGCAAATTACTATATCACATTATCTTCTAGGAACTGAGCATAAAAGCATGAATTAATCACTCTGTCTTCCTTTAATTGGCATGTTAGTGGGGAAGACGCACAGTAAGCAAGACAGATAAGTCAGTTACACATAAATTATTTTTTATTGTTGTTGTTGACTATATTCCCTATATTTTACTTTTCACTTCCATGACTTATTTATTTTATAACTGGACATTTATACCTCTTAATCCCTTTCATCTACTTTGCCAGTCACTCTTTGCCCCCTGACAGTCTCTGTATTTATGAGTCTATTTCTGGTTTTTTGCTTACTCATTTGTTTAGATTTTTAGATTCTATGTGTAAGTGAAATCATATTGTATTTGTCTTTCTCTGTCTGACTTCACCTAGATAACAAATACCCTGTAGGTCTAACCATGATTTGTAACTGCCAAACTCTCATTCTTTTTTATGGCTGAGTAATATATTTCTCTATATAAAATAAAACATACATATATGTTTTTAATTTCTTTAGGAACCTTTGTACTATTTCCAAAGTACATGTACAAATTTACGTTCCCACCAGCAGTGCACAAGGTCCCTTTTCTCTACATCTTCACCAATACTTATTTCTTATCTTTTTGATACTAGCTATTTTGTCTGGCGATCTGATTTCTCATTGTGGTTTTGATTTGTATTTCCTTGATGATGAGTGATGCTCCACAGCATCACTGTTGGCCACTCATCGGTCTTCTTTTTCAAAAACCTGTCCATTTAGGTGGAGCCTGGAGTCGGTTAAGCATCAGACTCTTCATTTCCACCCAGGTCATGATTCAGTTTGTAGTTTGAGCCCCACATCAGGCTCTATGCTGGCTGAATGGCATCTGCTTGGGATTCTCTGTCTCCATCTCTCTACCCCTCCTCAACTTGTGCTCTTATTCTCTCTCTCAAAAAAAAATATATATATGTATTTAGATTTCTTTAGATTTCTATTCAGGTCCTCTGTTCATTTTTTAAAATGGCTTATTTGGGGGGTTTGGAGGGAGGCTTAGTTGGAAAAAATACTTATGTATTTTGGATATTAACTCTTTATTGAATATGTCATTTGCAAATATCTTCTCCCATTCAGTAGATTTTCTTTTCATTGTGTTGATGGTTTCCTTTGCTGTGCAAAAGCTATTTATATTGGTGTAGTCCCAATCATTTATTTTTGCTTTTGTTTCCCTGGCCTGGAGAAACATGTCTATAACTATGTTGCTAAAGCCAACGTCCAAGAGACTACTGCCTAAGTTTCCTTTCAAGAGTTTTATGGTTTCAGGTATCACATTTAGGTCCTAAATTCATTTTGAGTGTATTTTTGTGTATGGTGTAAGAAACTGGTCCAGTTTCATTCTGTTGCATGTAGCTGTCCAGTTTTCCCAGGACCATTTATTTACTGTAGAGATAGTCTTTTCCCTGTTGTATATTCTTGCCTTCCTTTGTCATAGATTAATTGATCATATAATCATGAGTTTACTCCTGGGCTCTCTTATTTTGTTCCATTAATCTGTGTATCTATTTTTGTGCCAGTACCATACTGTTTTGATTATTACAGCCTTCTGGTATACCTTAGAATCTGGGATTGTGATGTGTCCAGCTTTGTTCTTCTTTCTCAAGATTGCTTTTGCTATTTAGAGTCTTTAGTGGTACCACAGAAATCTTAGGTTATTTTTTTTTACTTTTATGACAAATAACATTGTTATTGCATTGAATCTGTAGATTGCTTTGGGTAGTATAGGACATTTTAACAATATTAATTGCTGCAATCCATGAACATGGTATATCTTTCCATTTGCTTGTGTCACCTTCAATTTATTTCATCAGTGTCTTATAGTTTTTAGAGTACAAGTCTTTTACCTCCTTGTTAAATTTATCCCCAGCCATTTTGCTCTTTTAGGTAAAATTGTAAATGGAGATTTTTTCCTTAATTCCTCTTACAGCTGTTTCATTAATATACAATTCCTGTATATTAATTTTGTTTCCTACAACTTTAGTAAATTCATTTATTACTTCTAATAGTTTTGGTGGAGTCTTTATTTCTATATATAGTATTGTGTCATTTCCAAATAAATGACAGTTTTACCTCTTCCTTACTAATTTGGATGCCTTTTATATCTTTTTTCTTATCTGATTGTTTGCAGCTAGGACTACTGAGGAAGACACACAATGAGCAAGACAGATAAGTCATTTACATAATATATTAAATAGTTTTAAGTTCAGAAAAGAAAAAATTAATGGAAGAGTGATATAAAAAATAAGACCAGTAGTTAAAATTGTACCATGGCTGATCAGATGCTAACTTTTAATATGAAACTAACTTTTGAGTCAAGAGCTCATGGAATTGAAGGGCTTAGTTGTCCAAGTAATACCTAATTAAATACTTGTTTAATATTGTTACAAATTATGTATTTTGACCACTTCGTTTGCATTAATTTACCGAATTGAGCACTGTAATTCATTTTACAACACTGATATTTCTAGGGTTTGATATTGTCACAAAACATTGCAATTTTTAAAGAACACACAAAGCCAACACAACAAAAATGTATCTTAACCTGGGTACTGATAAGATGGTTAAATACATATGTAATAAATTTTTGGGCTGAACATCTAAGATCTGCACAATTTAAATTATATATGTTATACCCATATAATAACTGGCACTATTGTGGCTACATCTCCATTAAAACCCCTGCTATTACCATTCTCTCTGACCACTACCTGGTCATCCAAATTTTCACTTTAAGCACTTGTTATGTCTCAGGCATGTATGAGAAACTTTCCATTCATTATTTTATTTAATATTGATTAAAAAATCTTTGAAATTGACAATGTTATCCATTATAGAATAGGATATTTAAGATCCAGATATGTAAAACAACCTGCTTAAAGTAACAAAATATAGGCTACTGCTGATATAGTATATGAGAAATAATACAAAATGATCTTAAATATAGTGAGTGAGACAATATTAAAAGTCCTATTAGGAGCACCTAGGTGGCTCAGTCAGTTAAATGTCCAACTCTTGGTTTTGGCCCAGGTCATGACCTATCTCATGATTTATAAGATCAAGCCCTGGATCATGCTCTGTCCTGACAGCATGAGTCTGATTGGGGTTCTCTCTTCCCTTTCCCCTTTCCCCACTCACATTCACATTCACATTCACATTCACATTCACATTCACATTCACATTCACATTCACATTCTCTCTCCCTCTCTCTCTCTCTCTCTCTCTCTCTCTCTCTCTTTCTCTTTAAACATTTGTTTAAAAAGTTACCTTAATAAATGCCTTTTAATTAGGTATCATGTTTCTTCTATGGGTAGGACACATTTCCGTGTGTGTGTGTGTGTGTGTGTGTGTGTGTGTGTGTGTGTGTGTGTGTTCCTTCCAGGAATAGTGGAAAATAAATATATAAGGGAAGTGATTCTCAAGCTTTTTCATCTGGTACTTATTTTAAATGTATTGAGGACTCCAAGGACCTTTTTAAAATTTCAGTTATATGTATTGATATTTACCACATTAGGAATTAAACCTGAGGCACTTTAAAAATATTTACATGGAAATTCATTTAAAAATAGCACTATAACTCATTATATACTAACAAAAACAAATTATTTTTGGCACAAAATGCCTGCATTTTCCAAAATAATAACCTTGAAAATGATGACATTATTTTACATTTTTGGAAATTTTTTTAATGTCAGGTTTCTGGATTCTCTAAATTCTCATATCTGCTTCTGCATTCTCTATATTTTAGTTTCTTACACCATGTAGCCTCTGGATAATTCCCTGAACACTCATGAAAGAATGAATGAAAGAGACATCTTAGTATTACTAGGAAAGTAGTTTTGACCTCACAGGCCCTGTGAAGTGAGTTCCACACTGTAAGAATTGCTGTCCTGGAGTGCCTAGGTGGCTCAGTTGGTTAAGCGTCCAGCTTCTGCTCAGTGCATGATCTCACGGTTCATGGGTTTGAGCCCCGCGTCGGGCTCTGTGCTGACAGTTAGCTCAGAGCCTGGAGACTGCTTCAGATTCTGTATCTCCCTCTCTCTCTGACCCTCCCCTGCTTGCACTCTCTCTCTCTGTCTCTCAAAAATAAATAAAAAACATAAAGAAAAAGAATTGCTGTGCTAAGGAAAATCATGTGAGATGCTGAAAAGAAAAAGATAAAGAAGGAAGAGACTATATTGAATATAAATATGGAATTAAAGGAAATTGATTTGTTCTTTTGGGGGAAAGGGCTAGTAGAGTCAAGAAAATCTAGGGACTCAGTCTTTAGAGGAAATGTATTACTAGTCCTTTATACCACCTAAGGTATGTCACATAAATACTACAGAGATGTTTAATTTAAAATAATATATTTAAACTGTAGCCTCAAGCTCCCTCTGTAATATGAAGATTCCATCATTTTGCAAACTCAAAGCTATTCTTGGGATTTCTTCCCACTGCTCTCCTGAAGGCTTTGCACAACAATTGAAGGATATGATATATAAGAACAGGAATGTTTGGGAGTATACTTGCTCACAGGTGCAATATTGCTCTTATCTGAGAAGGTCTCTAACATGGTCATTGCTCGTTGAGAAGCAGAGATATGTAAGATGAGAGAAGATGGATAAAGGAATTTAAGAGTGTCCATTGGTTCCCAGAATGGTAGCATTTTAAATCCTTAAACAACCAGGAATGATTGTTAAGCCTTTTATCCTGAAGAGATGCTTACCAAGTTTTTCTACTATATTGTTAACAATTTTCCTTTTGATAAATACTACTTTATTTACCTTGGGACTACAGATATCCTTTCTCGTCCCATTTTTGTTTACTGACTTTAGGCCGTCAGTGGATCTTGCAACAATTATCAGTGTGTTGTACTCATAATGATAATTGTGGACATCCTATATTCCTTTTTATTATTATTAATTGAAATTCTTAAATAAGGAAGAACTGTTTTTTCTCTCTCATTTATTTTTTCAATTACGTATCTATACCCATATGAACTCATGAACGTTTATTTATTCTATGGACTGTAATCCAATGCTATTATTATACATTTTGTCACCCAATTCTTCTGTGCTCCTTCAACGCCTTCAGGTTGGCTTCTGTATCCTTTTGATATACTCTGATTCTTCCAACAGCACCTCTTTAACTCCTAGAAGTTGTATTTGCAAACAAAAACACCCAAACTACTATGTTAACTCGTGACATTTTTACCACAAATAAGAAAGTAAAGTTTAAAAAGGAAACCCATCTTATGCAGTGTTTGCAAATGCTTGACAATCTTTCCATTTTAACTGATTCTGTTTCCAAAAACTAAGCAACTGTATCCTCTACAAAAAGTCACATATGCACATTTAACAGATAAAAGATTCTAATCTCTTCAGAATTATCCAGTGAAGGTTCTTCTAATGAAGTTTACCCTGGTTTTTAAACCTCTTAAAAACATAAAAATGCAATAGGTTTTATTTCCTTTGTTGGAGAAGCCACTTGACATTATTATAGAATTTTTACAGATTTTTACATAAAACTTTGCACAATGAATAAAAAGAAAAATAATTAACCTAAATTATTAAGTAGCATGACTGAAACATTATTTTCATTTAGATCCATGTCTCCTCATGGACTATCATTTTCAGTTATGACAACTAGTAAACCACAGAGAGAAATTAAGTTAACAGAACCAGACATTGGAGCCATTATATCACAGAGCATCCAATCAGTATTTTCAAATTACAAAATTAATTTAATCAAATTTCTCCCACTACAATTATTGAATAGTTTTATGCCATTAGACCGTACAACAAAATTTTAAATTTTGAAATTTCATTTAGATCTTGAACTCACATTTTTCACATTTCATAATGTAAATAATATAATGAAGTCATACCTATAAATATATATATTCATATATATGCATATATGAATATAATAAAATATAGTCACTTTCTAATAATGGGATGATCAAAAATTTGAGAAGAGTGCTCCAAACATATTTATTCTACCTGGAAAACTGTAATTCTGTACATAAAGTGACAAGAGACTTTTATTCTGTCTTGCCTGTAATAAAGTCTGCTATCTGCAGGAGCCACAATCCAGGAAAACTTTTAAGTCAGCCCTTACTTGATCCCTGTGCCCTGCCAAGTTGTTTTCTGAGAATTGAGTCTCTACGAACAGATGGCAGCAGGAGGAAGAGGGGGCACCAGTCCTCCACCTGGCTCGCAGATGAATAGCTGCTCCATTTCCTAGAGCCGCGGAACACAGGCTTCTGAGTCTGCAAATGGAAAATGCAATTTACAACATTATTTCAGGATGGTGAGAGTTTCAAGAGATTTCTGGACAGCTTTTGAGATAAAGCACAGATTTGGTGTGTTTTTTTTCCTCTTTTTAAAACCAAGTACCTTTATTAGAGCATCATTCCAATTTCTCAAACTATGTTGATTATCAGTTTTATAGTTTAGCATTGTGAGCTTTTGTATATTTGTTGTGGTTATTATATCTTTTATAGAATTTTAATAATAAAATGAGACAGTGAACAATTAGGAAGATAACAGAATATAACACTGGGGATGTATATTAGTGTTTTATTGCTTTCTGTAAACATTTTTAGCACATTTCTGCAAAGATAATTGTTCAGACACTTTCTTACGAAAGCTTTCCAATCTCAGATAATCCTAACTTCATTAAACTAATTGAAAAGATATCCAAACTGATTCATCTCAGTTAAGATTCAGAGCATAAATGACAAGTTTTCTGGCATAGACTTTTTAATTTTAGAAGTCACCAGCTGTAGGGAAAATATTCACACCAGAAATACTAAAATTTTATGTAACATAATTTACCTTTTTTAAAAACTCTTCTTACCTGCTTTAAGAATTAATAAAGATGAAATATTTATATTTCAATGAGCATTTCTCCCTTCATCTCCTTTCATCTTTAATTTGGTCCTGCAGGGTGAAAAATGCTTTGAGCTATGTTATAGATCTCTGAACTTCATAGAAGACTGATATTACATCATCCTAATGAGAAATCCACTCCAAATATCAAAAGAGCAGAGAAATATATCCCAAGAGAAAACTCCAGATATCCACATTATTTTAAGTTGGACTAAAGAGCAATTTAATTAAAAATTTTGTAGACAACTGTTAACAGAATGACCTGGACCACTTAATTATCACTTGCTGGTCCATCCTTTAGCAAAATAAATTAGGAGTTTTGTCTTAGGTAGCTTCCAATTTCTTCCTTTAGTGTCTTTGTTTGTTTGTTTTATTCTGGATGTCCAATCCTCTTCAGACCCCCTTCCAATGTAGCTTTTTCCTACGGAGAAAACAATTAGAATAATAGTTATATTTAAAATAAATAGTTAGGGGCGCCTGGGTGGCTCAGTCGGTTGGGCCTCTGACTTCGGCTCAGGTCAGATCTCACATTCGTGGGTTCGAGCCCCACGTCAGGCTCTATGCTGACAGTTAGCTCAGAGCCTAGAGCCTGCTTCTGGTTCTGTGTCTCCTTCTCTCTCTCTGCCCCTCCCCCTCTCATGCTCTGTCTCTCTCTGTATCAAAAATAAATAAAACATTAAAAAAGTTATTAAAATAAAATAAATAGTTAGAACATAATTGGAACTAGTTTGTCTTAAGATATTCAAATAGAATTGATGAGAATTTCACTACATACCAACAAAAACCCTGTTTGGGACATTTTACTATCTAATTTTAGATTAGTTAACTTCCTTAAACCTGTGGTGCAAAAAATTCCCAGATCCAGAGGTACAAACTTAAATCATCTTTCTCATATTCTAGAATATGTTGTTACATCATTTGTCCTCAAAAATGTCTCAGAAGAATATTTCAGAGTCACAAGCTCTGTTGGATTTGCCCTCAAATCATGCACATAGCTATTGACCAAATATGAACACTCTAGAATCTGACTGCTCTGTCCTGATATATGCTAACTATGTGAATTCAGTAAATTATACTCAGATTCTCTGCATCTCAATATATTGAGCAAGAAAATATCCGCAAAACATAATATCCATTCAAGAATTTACTAAGAGAATTACAAAGTAATTTATGTAGAACATTTAACACAATACCTGCCACATAAAAATCTTTAAGTTAAATAATTTTTAGACTGTAAGCTCCTGTAGAGCTAAAGAAAAGTTTTTTTTTTTAACTTCTGTGTCTCCATAACTTCACCCAGCTTAGTCACTGGCACAAAGTAAGAAACTTATTCATTTATGGAATAAATGAATTAATCAATCAATGAGTGAATGAGTACAGTGTCTTGTTCAAATGAGTTGCTTGTTGAAAATAGTAATAAAATTACATGAGATTTTGATTGATTCATTGTCATGAATCTGTTCCAGATGCTTGAAACATATGGATATTCAATAAACAGAACTTAAAATGCTGAAGCCTAGGTTTTTCATGAAGAGTCAGCAGGTTTTCAGTATGGGCATTTCATTGTTAAACCCGGTTACTTTCTATTTCACCTGTTTGTTGTGTCCCGCCCAGGCCAGCCCCGGCCAGCTGGGCAGAAAATCCTCGCGGTTGCGGTTCTTTTCCTGAGGGAGGGAGAGAAAAACAGGGCAGGAGGGAGAGACGCAGAGAGTGAAGACAGCACACACTGTTTCCGATCAAGCCTCTGTCTCCTTTATTCTTCTTCTTCTCTCTCTTTTTCTTTAAGAAAATAATTCCTCTTACATAGAATTTTTTGGGTGGAGAACTGACCTGGATCGTTGTCAGGTAAACGGAGTCAAATGCATATCAAAAGAAGCGCCCAGACCTGCCTCTGCAAATGCTGGGGAGGGGAAGCTAGCACTGAATAATCCAAAATGTGGTTTTGATCTTTTGTGCACCTTGGCCACTTTACGTCTGGCCCAGCATGACCGACGCCAAAATCTGGGACCAGGAAATGGCAATCTCCAGCCTCCAGATGCAAATCTTGTTTACTGGTTCACTCCCTGGAGAGTGATAATCCTTGCCTGAGGCAGCCAGAAAACTTGGCGGCTTCTGACACCTGTTAAAGACATATGTCAAGAAAAATGTAAGATTTTGAAAACTTTATTGAATTTTACCCATCATAACTGGATGTAATAAAACTGGTTATGTCTATAGTCTATGAACCATTTTTATGATGCTGGTTAATGGTGCTTTTATAAGACCTGTACTTTAATATCACCTGAGTATCTGTATCTACAGGCATAGTGTCCTGACAAATCAAATAATAATGTTAAGCAGTATAAAAGATTATATATTTCAGAAACTGTTTAATTTTTGCCTTGATTAATCAAAATTTTTTGGATAAACTGGATGCATACCAGCCTATCACTAAGAATAAACATATTTTCTCCAAGCTTATGATATGACATGCAAGAATGACATCATGGGGCAATTGGCTAATAAAGATTCCCAAATAGTGACTCAATAATAACATCAACATTTTGACAAACCTTACCTTCACAGTTATTGGCTTAAATATTTGATTGCAGTTCTATAAAACAGTTTATATCATAGACTTAATAGGATGAACATTTTCTAAGAAATTTATATGCTCACCTTTAGCAGGAAATTGCATGGTTTGGGAATCCTGAACAGTAGTAAATATCTGCTATGAAAAACTCTAGACTACCGATAGGTTGGGTAAATTCTATGACATAGACTGGTGGGATTTCAATCATCCATAATTATTTCCAAAAACTCTATTGTTCACAAATGGTCTTTGCATCTGATTCTATAATGAACCCGACTAGTCAGTCATTTACAACTGGCTCGACTCCTGAAGTGGTGTAGGAATATGCCAGCCTTCCCTCCCCTTCTCTTTGCCACTTAATTTTATAAATGTACTCCTACTCTGAAAACTTGCAATCTGTAATCCCGACTCTCGCCAAAGCACATAATCTGAAGTCTCAGCCAACCACCTTTTGTGAAAGTCTCAGGAGAGACAGAAAATGTCCAAAGAATTGCTTAAAATATAGGAGGTGCATTAATTTATCTATAGATTTTAAATTTTACCTTTAGGGGATGTCAAATTGAGGATGGTGCAAACCAGCATTAAAAATTTGGCCTGTTCTTATAAAACTGCTTTTTCAGCCTGTGCTCAACAGTGAGGAATATTGTAAGAAAAAGGAGTAATTTTGTCATGGTTCGTGATGCTGTAACACATCATGTCTCTGAATCAAAACACAAATTAATTAAAATAAATAATTAGCTTTATTATATTTTCTATATATGTAAAATATAAATATGTCCATATTTAAAATAATTTTTATATATGCTATTTATTTATATATATTTCCCCTGAGCCACTTTTGTGTTCTTACCTAATGAACTCATTTCATCTTATACCTTATCATATTTTTTTTTGTCTGTTTGTTTATTTTTGCTTTCTGGAAGCTCAGAACCAGATTTGTAGCCCATGTCATCGAAAGCAAAAAACTTTTGCAAATTTTTGTTCAGTAAGTTTACCCCACCTGTATCTTGCTTTTCTACATCTATTGTGACTTTCCCTAATTTTTAATCTATTTAAATAGATAAATTGTCATCTAATTATTATATATATTTAATTTTGTTTTGATAAAAATTATATATATAAACACATGTACACAAGCACTTATCAGGTTGTAGGAGGCTTTGCCATAAATCTGATCCATGGTCTCACCATGGTTACAACAAAGTCCTTTTAGATTATCTAATACTTGTGTTCTCAATTTTAAAGTTACTTGACCTTGTAGGGTTATTTAGTTCTTACCTTATCGTCACCATTTGTAAAAGGCTTTCATGGACCATACTGTTCGGGATGTTTACACTTTCCACACTTTTTCTCATATCTTTTAGGCCTTCACAGGATTTCATGTGTAAGCTCTTCATTTTCTTATCTGTCAACTGTTGATGTCCCTTTCTTTCTTCCTTTGCCATTTGAAATATCCAAATGGAGCAACTGCATCTATTTGTAGAGTTCCGATTATCACCTGCTGATTATTAAATCCAAATATCTAGGCTTGCATCTCCTCTGTATTTCATACACAGTTGATTGTTGTCATAAAAATCATAAAATCAGCATTTCAAAATTAGTCATGGTCTTTTCTCTCCAAATCTGTTTCCCCCATAAAAGCCCCCAAGCCTAGAACTAGAAAGTCACTCTTAGATCAACGCTCACTTTGCAACCCATATGCAGCCAACTATCAAGCTCTGAAACCTCCAAATCCTAAATATTTCCCAAATTTACCTTCTCTCCTTTCCTTTCAAATGCTGCAGTTCAGGCCAATACCATCTCGTTCCAGCATTATAATAATATCCCTTAACTAGTTTTCTGGTCTTCACTGAAGCCTCCTCTCAATCCATTGTGCAGTCTGCAGCTAGAAGTGAGTCCCCTATGCAGTATGTGCTTTGTGGCAGATGGGAACATGA
Organism: Suricata suricatta; assembly: GCF_006229205.1. Classification (NCBI taxonomy): domain Eukaryota; kingdom Metazoa; phylum Chordata; class Mammalia; order Carnivora; family Herpestidae; genus Suricata; species Suricata suricatta. The sequence goes on from NC_043703.1 coordinate 120,527,091, forward strand.
AAGGGCCAAGACGTGGATAGAAGCCACTGATAGAATGCACTGAGAGCTGTAGAGTGATAGCAAACCATACTGAAGAGTTTGGACCCAATCGAAACATGCAGGATTTTATAGTCATGTGAGGCACTTAAGTCTTTTATTCTAAGAGAAGTAGGATAATACTTAAAGATTTCGAAGTAAACAATGATTGTTTTAAAAATAAAGTGCTGTGCTAATAGCAGAATCCACTCTATAGCAGTGGTCTACAAAGTAAGGTATGCAAGCTGATATATTCTGATATATTAGAAGAAAAGAAAAATATTAGAGTTACTATTTAGGCTGTCTCATTCTTTTAAATATCTATTTTTATGCATTTTAAATAATAATCAAAAGATATACATTGAGGCATTGCTCAGAAAAAAAAATTCTGCAAGGATTAATGATCCTAATGTATAGATGTTTGTGTAGATGCAGGGAAACTATTTAGGCAGCTATTTTATTGGAATAAATGAAGAGTACCTCACATGATATAGGTAATGCCTGAGATAGAGTGAAGTGGATTAATAAAAGACATACTTCCTCATCATGGTCTAAACTAAAATGAATTGCAATAACCAAAAACATTTTCTAGTAATAATAAACATTAGCTTGACAGCCAAAATTTAGGAGGGTTAAGCTGTAATAATATTGTGTCTCTTAGATCATGCTTATTATACTACTTTAGGAGTCAGAAAAAACAAAAGAAATAGAAAATAAAACCTGAAAAGCTTATAAAGTTAGTAGCAACCTCTTAAAAGAATGAATAAAGTCACCTGATTCCTGAAGCTTGCAGGAACAAAGAACAAATATGGCAAAGTGCCAGGTTAGCCAAGCTGTAGGTAATGACTTAAAATTTGACTGTAAAAAAAGCCTTATTCCCTCCACAGTCCAGTTTTGAATTCATTTTTCGCTATGATTGTCTTGAATATCTACCAGCCATATGTGGTTACAAATGTTCTCACATGCCAAATTGCATAAGACCATGAAAATATTCAAGAAGTTACCCCTTTCTTTAGAATTCCTATGAAATTATCTTTCATTTGATACAACAAAGGTGTGTTTCTAAAAATCCCAGGACATAAAGAGATTTGTTTTCATTTGTGAAATATAATAAAAATTTTTACTTCTACCCAAACTTCTTTAAATCATCCTGGTGATTTATGATGTGTTATGTTTTTAATAGATACACAGTAGACTATTAGAACTCAGAATGGAAGAGGTTAGAGCTTTATAAAAATATATATATATTACAATAATCTTAGTGTTCTGTAACATTATGCTGTGTCATGGACAAAGACAATTCTATAAGATATAAATTCTTCATTCCTGAGAGTGTGCATTTGGGAAAGAACCCACAGGGCACAAAAACTACATGTTGTTATGAAAAATTTTTATATCCATAGCCTTAAGTTGGCCAGTATCTTAGTTTTACTTATAAGTTTTATATATTAGCTTCTTTAATTCATTAATCTGCTATGTAAAAGAAGCAAGGTAAAGTATTACATTTTACATAATTATCTTATTTCTGGAAGTACATCTAAAATATCATCTCTAGATCTTTTCCTTTGTTTATTATTTTGAGGGACCAAAAACTGCCTTTTATGTAATTTAAAGATTGAAATTTTATTTCATACCATTTTGCAGCCATTCTTCTCACTGTAAAAACACAACATACAGAAAAATCAAATTTAAGATATAATTCTTCTGAATTATTTTCAAAATCATACTTAAAGGTCATAATAATACATTTCAAAATGTGTCAACTAATATTTGAAGAGTTCCTATGAATAACATATTTGTAATTCCTATAGAATTATAAAATCCAAGTATTAGGAAAATTTCAAACTTCAGCTCTCTTTATGAAAATCAATATGAACACACAGATAAACTATATTTCAGTAACAGGCTAGAGATTTGTCAGTGAACCTTTTCAAACGATTCACATTATTTTCTGATGGCAAAGACATCTCAAAAGAAGCATGATAAGGTCTATGAATACCATCAAACCACCTTGCTGTCTTACATTCAGCAATAGATGGTAGATTTGCTTTTTATGACAAGATGAAAATATTCCAAATGCACCTGTTATAAAAGTAGCTGACATTATGAATAAGAAATGGTAAGAAGGGCATTTCTGTTGGAGCTAATTTTAAGAAACTAGACAGGCATCAGTTATTATTCAGAATAGTCAGGGATTATCTGAAAATCTAATATAGATTGTGTTACCACTGCCAGTGATCTTTTATTAGCCATGGACTCCTAGGAATGCTAGATTAAGTCAAGGAAGATGAAAAATAATTTGCTTACAGAATCATGGAAACTTTCTGGAACTCATGATGCCTGCCAGCAGTATGTGAGTAGGTAAAACAATGCTTCAAGCTCCAGTAAGTATGTAAAATTTGAAAATAATAAACACATATAACATCTACTTGTTTCCAACATATCATTCTCCAGATCCGCTTCATGTATCACTCATCATCCTTGAACATAAACCTATAGCAATTAAAAAGCATGCTTCTAGAAGTGTGTAACAAAGAGCTTACTATTGCCACGTTCCAGATCAAAGATACTTGCCCACAAATGGTGTTGGTCATAAGGCCTTTCACTCAGTATACTCAACTGATTAAGAAACTTAAATGCATTTGCAAAATTTCTTTTGCTATATAGAATAACATAATCTTGGGAGTAAACTACATTTTATTAACAAGTCTCTTTCATATTCGATGGCTGAGGATTACATAAGATTGGTACACCAGGGAGCAAAAATCTGTGGGTCATTTTAGAATTCTTCCATAGAGAATTTTTTAATTCCATAACCCCATTTCTTTCTTCCCATCACTTTTGCTATTTTCTCATATGTTGGACTTTTTTTTTTCAACTGAGAAAACTTCCTACACCGAGTATTTTTGTTTATATATACCCAAAGGCAGAGCATGTCTATGTGATAATAAACTCTCAAAGTAATCGTATTTCTTAAACTCAGTAACAATAATATTGGGTAGGTCATTCCCCATGATGATCTATGGAGTACTCAGAACCCCAAATACCCCATCTTGAGAATGACTTTGGACAAATATCTTGCATTAGTTTCCTGGAGCCGCTATAAGTACCAGAATCTAGATGATCTAAATAACATAGTTCTGAAAGCTAAGAGTCCAAAATCAAAATGTCAACAGGATTGTTTCCTTCTGAGGGCTGTGAAAGTAAAACTGTTCCATGCTCTCTCTCATTTACCCTCTGGTGGCCTCAGGTATTTTCTTGCTTATAGATAGTATTCTCCCTATGTAGTGATGTCATTTCCACTCTCTATGTGCCTCTGTGTTCAAAATTGCCCTTTTATAAGGAAACAAGTCCTAATGGATTAAGGCCCAGTCTAACGATCTCATTTTAACTAAACTAATTCTGTACAGACCCTATGCTTTGAGGTACGAGGGGTTAGGACTCTAACATATCTCTTTTGAGGAGACACACTACACCCGTAACATACCTCTTCTGGTATTGTGAGAGAATTTCCTATTTTTGTGAAAAGAAATAAAATAGGGAAATGAATAAAGTACAAAAATAATTATATGAAACTTGTATTAATGTGACATACATAGTTCTTTTCTTTGATGCTGTAGTGTACAGAATCATTATCCTTTGTAGTTAAAACAGAAAAAGTAAAACACAACCAAGAGAAAATTTAAAATGCCCCAAGTTGTCTAACAGTTTCAAATTAACTTTAAATAATTACAGTATACTAAGGAAAATTATCGTTATCATGTTGTGTTTCCATTATAATAGCACTGTCAGACCAGTTTTAAACACATACACATATATATTCAAGCATATTTGACTCACAAATACTAACACTTAAAATTTTTTGAACTATTTTCCCAAGTAAACTTATTTATACAAGAAAGGCACTAGTTTCTCAAACAAATAGACTGTGTAAGTACTGATTCACAAACATTAGGGGATGCCTAGCCTCATTCCTGCTTCCTAGGGAATAATATTCTTTACCTAATAAGCTCTGACCCTTACTTACAAAGGGAAAAACTTTCAGTCATTTGGTTGAAGTTGAATACTTTTGAAGAATTCAATCTAATTTATTTCCAGTTTTGAGTCCTATTCCTGGAGTGTTTTCAGCTCCCAGGCTCATACTGCTAAAATGTCCTGTTGTTACTTTTACCCTGGGGGGAAGATGTTCTTTTCAAAGGATTTTGAACTAGCTTTCTTAGCTACTATAATAAAAAGGAAATGACAATTATTAAAAGAAAATGTACAGTTTACCTTTCATCATTCTACCCTCAGAAATGTAATTTGTCTCATTCTATTCTGACCAGATGGCATCACTCAGAGACAACTTTGAGTTGAAGAGTTTTCTAACCTAGCTGATTTCCACAGTTCCTTATCTTTCAATGAAGGAAGATGTTCTACAGTCACAGGATATGAACTATAGTTGATAAAGAGCAGGAAAGAAAGGAGGGAGGAAAGGAGCGAAATATGAATCCCAGCTTTGCCAGCAAACAGGATCAGGGTGTGGTACTCCTTTCTCAGCCCTTCTTCCCTAGGCTTGCCTCATCAGTCCCATTTTCTCAGTAGAGTCCTTATTATCATCTAAAAATTATTTAAACAAACACCTGCTCTTTTTCCATTATCGAAGAAGTTGCAGATATATCATTCAGGTGAATGAATCATTTAGACAATTGATAAGCCTCAGATTCTGGGAGATTTGATTCTCTAACGCAGATGAAAAGATAATATGCATCAGGTGTGTCTATCCTACTTAATGCCCTATATTTATTATGGACATTTTCTTCCAACTCATCCCAGAAATATTAAAAGGTTCTCAATCCAGGGCCAAAAATAATCTCTAATAAAGAAAGCAGATGCATCCTTGTGCAGCTCACAAATGGCAAGTTAAATTATTCCATGCATCACTAATAGATGTCACATGATGCTTCCAGAGTCCTCATTACTTTATTTTTCCTGGCTGGCAAAATTAAGACAATTTTTAACAGCCTTGCTAATTCATGAGTTCTACTAGAACCACGTAGTCTTCTTAAAGTTTCAGAGTAATGTAAAAGAGATAGGAAACACTTTGCTGCCCAGAACCTACATATTTCATAATGCCAGCTAGTACCATAGAAACAGTTAGTGTAATTCCTTAGACATTCATCAAAATAAAAAAGGTAGATAATGTTTTAAATATTAGGTAAGCTATTGTTTCTTAAATTATATGTTTCAGTTTTAGATATAGACCAAATTTACTTGGACTCATCCAACTCTTGGCACCTTGGCCTCTTGCTCAACAGAGAGTCTTGACTGCCATTATTATAGCCATTTGGCTAAATATCCTCTGTTCTTGTAACTTCTTTCAGGACAGGGTTGGGCTCTAACAGTGTCCATTGTGCCCACTGTTACAGAAGACACATTAGTACAAGCATTTAGGTGCTAGCCATCTAGAATGGGTCAGTCTAGCTTCTCTCTTCACTGATATCTCATGAAAGATTTTACTGAGTCATAAGATCTAGGTTCTTGAGCAGATGCATGAGGCAAATCAATAATTCAATGTGAAGACTAGTGGAATTAACGTATCATAAGGCAAATTTTGACCAATGTAATGGAATTAATGTGCCATGTGGCAAAATTTGACCAATAAGAGACAAGAGATGGAGAGGTCCAGCAGGTAAAAGTATTTCCCTTCCTTGTCCAAAACAACCCAGGTAACAAATCACATGTTTGAAGATGATCCACTTGATCTCACAAATGGTCATATTTTCTCATGAACTTGTGGCTAGCTCAGTGATGCATCACATTGCATTTATTTTTCCTGCTAACCTGACTCACTTCCCTTTTCCCATCACTTTTACTTTCCCATCATTTTGCACCTCCCTAGGAAGTATTAGTGTGTTTAAGTTTTGAAAAATAGGTACTAGAGGTATCATTGTCTTTATTTTATAAACAAGGAAACTGTATTAGTCTGTTTAGACTACATAACAAAAGTACTATAGACTGGGTGGCTATTTATAGCAAACATTTATTTCTCACAGTTTGGAGGCTGGGAAGTCTAAGATCAAGGCATCAGCACATTCAGTTCTGATGAAAGCTGACTTCTTGGTTCATAGACCCCAGTCTCAGTGATTTCTTACATGGTACAAGAGGCTAAGGACCTCTCTGAGGTCTCCCAAGACCACTAATCCCATTCATGAGAGCTCCATCTGCATGACCTACTCACTTATTAAAGGCCCCATCACCTAATACACTAATATTAGGAATAATTATTTCAACATAGGAATTTGGGATGAAACTCAAACATTCAGTCTAATAGCAGAAATGTAAGTAGAACTAATTAAAATTGCAAGTAGTAGAAGATCAAGGTGTCAAGTCTAAGTCCTTCGATTTCTACTTTGAGGCACCTTCCTTTACGATCTACTGCCTTTAAATATAAATAAGAAAAATATAGTTTAAGCAAAAAACTCAAATCAATTTGTGAATGTTAACAATCCAATTTATCATGTACCTTTATCAAATTTACTGGAGCGATCAAAACTCCATTGTACTTTGTGTCCAGGAACTACCTTTGCTGTTCTGTCAGCTGAGAGAGGAATAAAATGTCCATGCACATCCTCCTCTTTTATTGATGGTGTAATGCCATTTTTTTCTCATATGATGAAAAGGAAGATTAAAATTGGAGATAGTAACTCTTGAAGAGAAGAAAGACTTCTTTTTGTTTGTTTGTTTGTTTGTTTGTTTGTTTCCTAAGAATAATTCTTGTTGAGGATCAGATAGTTTCTCTAGGATGGGTAGAAATGCAGGCTGCAATACAGCTTTTTTTAAAATGTCTTTATTTTTGAGAGAGAGAGACAGAGAGTGAGTTGGGGAGGGACAGAGGGAGAGGGAGACACAGAATCTGAAGCAGGCTCCAGGCTCCAAACTGTCAGCAGAGAGCCTGACTTGGGGCTTGAACCCACAGACTGTGAGATCATGACCTAAGCTGAAGTCGGACACTTAACCAACTGAGCCACTGAGGCACCCCTGCAATACAGCTTTTAAAAGGAGTCTCCTAGGGACCCCTGGGTGGCTCAGTCAGTTAAGCATCCTACTTCAGCTCAGGTAATGATCTCAGGATGCGTGGGTTTGACCCCCCGCCCCATGTAGAGCTCTGTGTTGACAACTCAGAGCCTGGAGTCTGCTTCAGATTCCACATCTCCCTCACTCTCTGCTCCTTCCCCGTTTATGCCCTGTCCCTCTCTGTTTCTCAAAAATAAATAAACATTAAAAAAAAGAAAATTTTTAAAAAGGACTCTCATATTAGCAATATTCTCATATTAGCAATATAATTAACTGAATTAGATAATTTACTCTTCGTGATAGAAGAGTAAGTCCTAAAATCCAATCCACATTTTTTATTCCTACCTTTGATTTCACTAACAATTCTGATTAATAATTACTCTAAATTCACTCTAATATTTACTGATTAATCTCTTCTACCTATATTGGTTGTGCTCAGTTCTGACTTAATGTGTTGCGTGTTCTAGCATCCATCCTTACTGTGATGTTTGAAGAGTATTCCTCTGGTAGAATACCCATGATTTTATTTTAGATAGATCTAGCTTTAGTGAATAAGAAGTGTCTTCTAGAGTTTACTTGTTCTTGGGTTAAATCACAGCTATTTATGTTACTATCAGTTGGTCTGACGATTTATTGGCTGTGCATAACTGTTTTGAATTTTAAAAAACTTCACTTGCATAGAAATATGTCACAGATACAGTCCACGGCCTTACCAAATGGCCAGTATTATCTGAGACCCTAAAATGTGTCAAGCATTGCACTGGGCATGAGCCACATTAAACACTTTGAGCCTGAATACTCAAAATAAATACATGTGAAGCAACAGCAAAAATAAATAGCATATATTTAAATGTGAAATGGTGTAGTAACTGCATTATTTTTATCTCTATGTTGAATACTAATAGTCATGTTCCTCCGAGATTGCCCAATAAACCCATTGGAAATGAACTCACTTAGAAACTCATGTTAACCTTGAAATTCAGTGTTTGCCTTTTGAGAAATAGGCTTTCATCTACAATTACTTTTGAAAGTATATGCTAAACAATCAATAGAAATAGTCACATGAAATCTTTGCCTAATACAGTACTCTTTAAGGACTTATGCTCCCAATTCTTAATAGATCACCTAATCATAATCTTTATTAAAGTCCAAAAAAGGGACAACTGTAAGAGTTGATTTAACATCCAACTCTTGATTTTTGGCTCAGGTCATGTCTCACAGTTCAGTTTGAGCCCCAGGTCAGGCTGCAGAGCCTGCTTAAGATTCTCTCTCTCTCTCTCTCTCTCTCTCTCTCTCTCTCTCTCTCTCTCTCTCTCCCTCCCTCTCTCTCTCTCTCTCCCTCCCTCTCTCTCTCTCTCTCCCTCCCTCTCTCTCTCTCTCTCTCCCCCCATCCCCCATTTACACTATCTCTCAAAATAAAGAAATAAACTATAAACAAACAAGTAAGTAAATAAATATAATCCAGGAAATATTCTAGAACTGATGGAATTTTGGAATGGTGGTGGTTCAGAGAAAGAGTTCTTGAAGACATCTTTGGTACAAAAAGGTGATGTTTTAAAGCACAAGGACAGGGCCCATGGCAGAAAGAGCTACATTGGCGTTGTGAAGAATGACTGGTTATATAACATACTTTGCAGTTGGGGGAGGTAAAGGCAAAAGGAAGGAGTCCAGAAGGACTTTGATATGCTAAAAATGACTCCTAAGATACCTGAGGCCTCAAAAGTAAGATTGTTTTTCCTCTAGTATGGCATTAACATTAGGACAGTAGGGCTTCCTGGAGAAATGCTGTAATATGTATTTCCTCAAGTATTTGTTATTGGGCTGCAGGTTATAAGGAAATTTAATTTTACCTGCCATTTCCTTCTTGCCTTTGTTCCCATATCACTTTAGAGGGGAGGGTGATGTTGGGGCTCCAGGAAACTGAGTCTATAGGTTTCTGGCAATTAGGCTATTGATAAGATTTTCTTTTACTTGTAACTAACTAAGGTATTTATAAACTGACAGAGGCTAATGTCCTGCATGACTGTGACCTCTTATCAACTAACCATTTTTTTTCTTTCTTTCCCTTTGTTCTTGGGCAACCAGGAATGTCCAAGGAAAATCACACATATCCCACCTGGGGGCTGGGGATGGAGTATGCATGCTTGTATTTTGCCCTGAGCTTGCCTTATGCTCCCTCATCAGAAATATATTAAAATGATGATGATGATGATGACGATGATAATGACTACGATGAGGACAATGACAGGGGAATGGCGATTTTAGTCTGTAGTTTAAAAAAAATTCCTGGGGCATTATTTAAAGTTAGGTCACCTCTGTGGGCTTTACTTATAGATTTCTTGTTGTTGTTTGGCTAGTTGAGGTTTAAATGGTTGTGATAGTTTAGAAATTAGTAATTTGTCCAAAAGTTTCCAATGTGCTTGTAACAATAAAAAAGTATCCTCTTGGATTCAGTTCAAATATTTTCCAAGAGCATGCTCTGGCCTTGTCTGAAAATACCACCTGTTACAGTCACATGTGCCCACTTGACTGGGCTATGGAGTGCCCAGATATTTTTTCAAACATTATTTTCCTGGCGTTTCTGTGAAGGTGTCTTTGTATGAAATCAACATTTGGGACACCTGGGTGGCTCAGTCAGTTAGGTAGCCAACTTCCACTCAGGTCATGATCTTATGGTTCACAAGTTCAACTCTGCATCAGGCTGTATGCTAACAGCTCAGAGCTTGGAGCCTTCTTTGAATTCCATGTATCTGTCTCCATCTGCCCTTCCCCTGCTCAAGCTTTCTCTCTCTCTCTCTCTCTCTCTCAAAAATAATAAAGGGGCGCCTGAGTGGCTTAGTCAGTTAAGCGTCCTGCTTTGGTGCAGGTCATGATCTCACAGTTTGTGGGTTCGAGTCCCGCATCAGGCTCTGTGCTGACAGCTAGCTTAGAGCCTGGAGCCTGCTTCAGATTCTGTGCCTCCTTCTTTCTCTGACCCTCCCTGCCTCGCACTGTCTCTCTCTGTCTCTCAAAAATAAATAAAAAATATTTAAAAATTTGTTAAATAAATTTAAAAAATATTTTCTGAATGATTAAATTAAAAAATAAAGAAATTTACATTTAAAGTAATGGACTGACAGATTACCTTTCCTAACATGTGTGCTCCTCATTCAGACAGTTGAGGCTTGAATGGAACAAAGACTGAGGGTCCCCTGAGTAAGGGGGAATGCCTGCCACACTGCCTTCAGACTGGGACACTGGTTTTTTCCTAGTTTCTGACTCTAAGACATTGGCCTGAACCTGCTGCTATCAAATTGAAACACCACCACCAGCTTTCTTAAGATACCAGTTTGCTGGCTTAGCTGCAGCTCTAGGGACTCGTCAGCCTCCGTAATCACATGAGGCAATTCTTCATAATAAACTGATTACTTTAAATAACTAAAAAACTAAACCAAGTAAATTTGAAGATCTAATAATTGACTCGATGAAACAGTTCATGAATCAGGCAGCATCCCATCTAACAAATAACTCTGAGGAGTTGTACAAAATTAAAACTTTTTATAGAAAGGAAGTTGTGGCAAGAAAGTTATTCACAAAAGCAAAGAATTGTTTCAGACTAGATCACCTTTCCTAGGGGGGAGGGCAAGGAGGTCTTATCTTGCAAAACCTCATCTTTCTTTGAAGGATGGAGAAGGCCCAAGCCACAGATTACCTCTTTGGTGCTTACCAGAATATTCCTGACTGATTATTGTTTGAGACTAACATTTCTAGAAGATGTTGAAACAGAAGTTAGGTTAGGTATTAAGCACAGGTTTCCTGACTTGGTCTTGTCCTGGTGATGCCATCTTGAGCCTATTTTCTTTCCCAGTAATATATATGCTCTATTGGTTCCGTTTCTCTGGAAAATTCTGATTAATAAATTACTCTTTGCTCAACTTTGAGAAACATTATGGTAAGTTTCTTTCTAAAATACCAAGATAGTATTTTTTTCACAGTTGATAATTAAAGCATATGAGTGTGTCTTAACTGACAATGTAAACTTGTTTCATAATCCATACTAGAAAACAAATTCCAAATTCTTTGCATAAATGAGACAGAAAATTATACAAAATATGTTGCTTTACCTAGTGGTATGACCAGAGAGGCCTCCAAATATGATCAACTTCAAGAAAAGGTAAATTTATTTTAAAGTTGTTTATAAAATGTCAGAATTTTTTTAAAAAGTAATTTACTTCTCTGTTTCTATGTTATACAAGTATATTTGACATAAAAACTTCTTTTTTCCCCACAAGTAAAATATTTACTTTTCAGTTCTTATAAATTATGCAAAATATTTTCATATTCCTCAAATAAGAATGCATAGCCATGTGCCATAGGATCACGGTACAACTTTCATCAGCAATCACATCTCTCAGTTTCTAAATGTCAAATTATAATTGGCATTTAAGAAAATTGCTTCAGGATATATATCACATATCTTTTTAAATACCGGTTGGTATTTTTAGCTATTATTTCATTACTACTAAATTGAGTACTAGTGTCCAATTAGACATTAATTACCAGTCTAAATATGGCTAATGTTCTAACCAGGATGTCACTAGGCATTTTAATTTTACTAGATTAAATGCAATGAAATTTAACTTTGAGGATTTCACAATTCAAACACTCCTTTAATTATAAAGGTTTATTTGAATGGAATAGAACAAATGCTCTCTAACCTTAAAACTCTTGTGGAATTAAACATGATATTTAGTGGAATCAACACAGGAGCTCAGAAGGAAAAGGACTGTTAGGAGATCTTGCAAGACATCTCCCACTCAACACCATAAGCCCTCTCCCATAATCAAACTAACCCCTGTCTCAACAACTCTAGCAACAACGGGTTCTAAGTGTTATAATGTCTTCCTTTTATTAAGCAAAATACTCTCACTGTCATTTCTGCCACTTGGAACACAGTTGAATAAATGTATTATCCCTTTCAAATAAATTGCTGATGGCAACTACTCCATTATTCCCCTGCCTTATTTTCTCTACGGTAGCTTGATATAATTCAGTACACTTTCATCATTTTTGTTGCTCTCTCCCTACTGGTCAATCCTCCTTAAAAGCGAGACCTCTGATGTGAGAATGACTTAATTACAAAGTCCCCTCGATTCACACTCTTTTTTAAACCTAATAAACTTTATCCTTTGAAGAGCTATCAAAAACACCTATAAATGCAATAGTTGCCTTTGCCATCTTTTTTTTGTACCAGAATACTATTTTTTACAGAATGCTAGTGGTTTTCTGGGGTGCCTGAGTGGCTCAATCGTTAAGCGTTGGACTGTGTCTCAGGTCATGATCTCACTGTTTGTGGGTTCGAGCCCCACATCAGGCTCTGTGCTGACAGCTAGCTCAGAACCTGGAGTCTTGTCTTTGGATTCTGTGTTCCCTCTTTCTCTGACCTTCCCCTGTTCACACACTCTCTCTCAAAAATAAATAAAACATTTAAAATGTTTTTTTAAAAAAAGAATGCTAATGGTTTTAGAGCCTTCTAACTTGTAAACAAATAAGATACTGCAAATTCATCCTTGTCTCAAATTTCTGCTTTTATTTATTAAAACAATAAAATGAGCACTTAATTAAAAACAAATAGGAAACTGGAAAAAATAAAAGGCAGTTACTTCCTGTGTTCTTTTAGGTCTACAAGCAAATTTAGTCCAAAAGAAGGGGAATAATCCAAGTCCCAGAGCTATGAAAGAAACTTACAAAAAAAAAATAATCAAAGAAACCAAGAACGTTGAAATCATGTATTTATTTTGAAGGATGTTTCTCCGCAAGGTCTGAAGGTCATTATAGCTACAAAATGTGATGACTCTGAAATCAGGGGAGATTTCTCTGGTATGAAAACATAAATATGACCTTCAAATATAAAACTGAGATTATGAATGGCATAGTTTACTATAGAAAACAAATTAAACTCAGAGAACAAAGAGATGCATCTGAAGAATAAAATAGAAAGAACCTGGAAATTCAATATATATTATAAATTTCAAAGGAAGATAAGAACAGATAAGGAGACATAATACTTAAAGAAATAATTTGGGAATTATTTCCTTATCTAAAGAAAATAGGTCATTTCTCCAAAATAACTTAATATCAGATGTTCCTATGAAATATTTCTTACTGAATTATTTTAATCTCAAGGTTAAGGAAATTAATCATACAAGTGCCAATAATAAAATTAAAAGAAAACAAAGAGAACTCTGAGCAATTATTAATAGTAAAAGCAAGGCAAAAGCATTAATCTAGGGCACAGTTATAAGATTCCAAGAGAGAGAAAGTAAAATTGTGAAATAAAAAGTCTCAATCCAGCTGTGCTATTACTTACATGTACAAAGTACAGGAAAACAAAACATACAAACTACTGAAACTGAAATAGGAAGAAATAGAAAATTTAAATAGATCCATAACCAGCAAAGAAATTGAACCAGTAATCAAAACTCTCCCAACAAATAAAAGTCCAGGGCCACATGGCTTCCCAGAGAAATTCTATAAGACATAAACAAAAGTTAATACCTATTCTTCTCAAACCGTTCCAAAAAGTAAAAATGGAAGGAAAACTTCCAAACTCATTCTATGAGGCCAACATTACCTTCATTCCAAAACCAATGACCCCACTAAAAAGAATTACAGGCCAATATCCCTGATGAACTGAATGCAAAAATTCTCAACAAGATACTAGTAAATCAAATTCAACATTATATTAAAAGAATTATTAACCATGATCAAGTGATATTTATTTCTGTCTGCTTCAACATTTGCAAATCAATCATATGTAAATCAAATAAGAACCATATGACTCAATAGATGCAGAAAAAAAACACTTGACAAAATACAACATCCATTCTTCATAAAAACAAAAACAAAAAACAAAGCCTTAACAAAGTAGGGAGAAATGGAACATACCTTCACATTGTAAAGCCTATCTATGATAGACTCACAGCTGAGTTAGTGGGAAAAACTGAGATCCTTTCCCCTATGGTCAGGAACAAGACAAAAATGTCTACTCTCGTCATTACTATTTAACATAGTACTGGAAGTCTTAGCCTCAGCAATCAGACAAAAAAAGAAATAAGAGGCATCCTAATCAGCAAGAAGAAGTCAAATTTCACTCTTTGCAGATAACATAATACTCTCTGTAGAAACCTAAAAGACTCCACCAAAAAATTTCTAGAGCTATGAGATGGATTTGGCAAAGTCATAGAATATGAAATCAATGTACAGCTATCTGTTGCATTTCTATACATCGATAATGAAACAGCAAAAAAAGAAATCATTGCACCAAAAACAATTATATACCTAGGAATAAACTTAACTATAGAGGCAAAGAAATTGAAGAGGACGCAAAGTAATGGAAAAGCATTTCGTGCTTATAGATGGGAAGAACAAACGTTGTTAAAATGTCTATACTACCCAAAGCAATCTACACATTTAATGCAATCCCTATCAAAATAACACCAGTTTTTTTCACAGAACTAGAGAAAACAATCCTAAGATCTGTATAGAACCACAAAAGTCCCCAAATAGCCAAAGGAATCCTGAAAAAGAAACTGGAGGCATCATGATTCCAGATTCCAAGCTATATTATAAAGCTGTAGTTATCAAGATAGTGTGGTAATGGCACACAAAAAAAGACACATTAATCAATGAAACAGAATAGAAAACTCAGAAATGTACCCACAAATATATGGTCAACTCATCTTCAACAAAACAGAAAGGGATATCCAATGGAAAAAAGGCAAGTCTCTTCAACAAATGGTGTTGGGATAACTGGACAGCAACATGCAGAAAGATGAAAGTGGACCACTTTCTTACACTATATACAAAAACAAATTCAAAATGGATGAAAGACCTAGATATGATACAGGAAACCATCAAAATCCTATAGGAGACCACAGCTAGCAACCTCTTTGACCTTGGCTGAAGCAACTTCTTAATAGACAGGTCACCAGAGGCATGCAAAAAAAACCCAAAAGTGAACTATTGGGACTTCATCAAAATAAAAAACTTCTGCACAGCAAAGGAAACAGTCAACAAAACCCAACAAAATGGGAGAAGATATTGGCAAATGACATAGTGAATAAAGGGTTAGTATCCAAAATCTATAAAGAACTTAACAAATTCAACACCCAAGAAACAGATAACCCAGTTAAGAAATAGGCAGAAGACATGAATAGACACTTTTCCAAAGAAGACATCCAGATGACAACAGACACACTGTTGTGTTGCCCTCTGGAAAGATTTCAGTATCATTCATTATCAGGTACATAGAAATCAAAACTACGATGAGATACCACCTCACACAGATCAGAATGGCTAAAATTAGCAATACAAAGGACAAAATATATTGGTGAGGATGCAAAGAAAGGGGAACCTTCTTGCACTGTTGGTAAGAATACAAACTGGTGCAGCCACTCTGGAGGACAGTATGGAGGTTCCTCAAAAAGTTAAAAAAATAGAATTACCCTACAATCCAGCAATTGCAGTACTTGGTATTTATCCAAAGAATACAAAAATACACATTTGAAGGATACCTGCACACTGATATTTATAGCAGCATTAACAATAGCCATGCTATGGAGAGACCCAAAATCAACTAATGAATGGATAGAGAAGATACGGTATAACAATACAATGGAATATTATGCAGGCATCAAAAGGAATGAAATCCTGCTATTCACAATCACATGGATGGAACTAGAGTGTATTATGCCTTGTGAAACAAGTCAGTCAGAGAAAGACAAATACCATATGTTTTCACCATATGATTTTATATGAAGAATTTAAGAACAGATGTACTTATGGAGGGGAGTGAAGTAAGAGGGAAACAAACCATGAGAGAGTCTTAAAGGTAAAGAACAAATTGAGGGTTGATGGAAGGAGGTGGGTGTGGTGGTAGAGATGGGGATGGGTATTAGGGAGGGCACTTGGGATGAGCACTGGTCATTGTACGTAAGTGATGAATCACTGAATTCTACTCCTAAAACCAATATTGCACTGTATGTTAACCAATTAAAATTTAAGTAAAGGGGCACCTAGGTGGCTCACTCTGACTTGGGCTAAACATCCAACTTTGGCTCCAGTCATGATCTCACAGTCCTTGGGTTCGAGCGCCACATCAGGCTCTGGGCTGACAACTCAGAACCTGGAGCCTGCTTCAGATTCTGTCTCCCTCTCTCTCTCTGCCCCTACCACATCCATGCTCTGTATATCTCCATCTCAGAAAAACGAATAAACATTAAAATTTTTAAATAAAAATTTGAAAACAAAGTACAAGAAAAGAGCACATTACTTATATATTTTTCCTCCAAATTTTCAGAGATGTTTTTCAGGGCTCACTGCTCAAACCTTTATTCTGTACTGGCTGAGGAGTTGTTAGAGCTTTGTTTCTGGTAGGAATTCCTCCTTCCACTATCCCTGCCCCTGATAAAAATTCTCCTTGAAGCATCCATTATAACATATCTACCCTCTCTTTGCTGCTCTAATAAGTTGAACTATCACCTGAGGAAGTGCCTTCTTTCTAATTCCATAAATTATAATGTATTTTCAAAAAGTTCTTCCTTGGATAATACATGTAAACTTCCCATTTTCCATGTCTTGAAGGCTATCTAGGAAGCTCTGCAATGCTGAAGCATGGCTTTTACCTCTTTAAACTCTCTCACCCCTACCAAACCCACCTCAAATAACATAAAATTTGTGATTTTTCTTTGTTTTTGTTTTATTTTGTCTACCTATGGAATTGCAGCTACAAAAGAGATTGTCTATCCACTATTACAACACTTATCTGTGTTTCTCAGTCTTTTCTGTTTAGACATTTTAGAGTTGCCTCTGTTGAAGGGATGACAAATTCTACATTTCCCAGGATAGCCGATGTGAGCCAGGGCTCAATTTTGTTTCTGACAGTTGGAGAAATGACCATAGCACTCACAAGCAAGTGGAGGGAGAGGACTAATTTCTGCAAAAAGTATAAAAGTGAGGCATAAAATTAAACACCTGACTCACCAGGGTCAGGTCAAAGATTCATAAACCATCAGCTTGCCAGTTTAATGCCAGCTTCTTTCCTCTTTCTTGGCAACACTTCCAGAGGTTGGTAGCTGGAAAGAGAGTAAGAGGCGTGGCCAGCCCAACTCGTGCAGTTGGCAGTGCATGAACTGGAGTTAATAATATACCACATCTATTCAGGTTATGTCTGCCTGGAGTGGACCCTTGAACAACATGGTTTTGCATGGCATAGGTCTGCTTACATGCATTTTTTTTCTTCAATAAATTACAATATAGTACTGTAAACTTATTTTCTCTTCCTTATGACTTTCTTAATAACATTTTCCTTTTAAGGCTTATTTTATTGTAAGAATATAGCATATGATACAGAATGTGTGTTAATCAACTCTTTATCTTATGATTAAGGCTTCTGATCAACTGTAGGCAATAGTAGTTCAGTTTGGGGGGAGGACAAAAGTTATACATGGTTTTCTAATTGAAGGAAAGATTGGTGTCCCCAACCCTGGTGTTGTTTAAAGGTCAACACATTTTATTTGAATTTTAACAAAAGAATATTTATAAAATATGTACTTTACTACATTTTTAACATACTTCAAGAAATATCTAGAAACATTAAATACACATTTTTAAATACTTAAAATTATCAACTACATATACAATAGTGAGAAAACAAAACATACAAAACAATAATTGCAATATGAAAATGTCTTCTAAATATGGGCAGTCTGACACAGAATCCTTTTTGTCTTCCTCCTTACCACCCTCTGCTTCTTCTCCCAGCATCACTTCTAGAAGTGGTCTAACAATTCCGTTTCTAAGAGTTATCTCCAGAGGCATTTATTTTCCACTATTTATTCTAAACAAATAGGCTCTTATTGTGATTTTTAAAATTATATTTATCATTCATCCCTAATTGTTTTACATACAGAATGTCTAGATTTTTTTTTGTATTGTATATACCTTATGCAAATTGCTGGAGTCCAGCTTCAGCAGGTCCAGGGCTCCCTGAAAGATGGACGGTGTCAGCAAAAGTGATCAAGAGAGCCTCAGTTTCTTTCTGATCACCAGGCAGGCATCTCTGCACTGGCCAGAGTCAGCTTTATTTATTGAAAAAATGTATGAGGTACAAAACAGGAGTGGCAATTGCCTTAGACAATGATTTCTGATGACAAATTCTTTGGTATGTAAAAATCTCCCAGAGCATAAATTGGTAGAAGACCCATACATAACCTTTATCAATAGTGGTTGAAGTAGGTGACTAGATGCTTATCACTTGGGGAAGGAAGGTGTCTTTAGCATTCAAATACAAGGCAATGTTTTTAGCATAGCAAAGGCAAAAGTAGTTCTTTTGTGATAGAGGCCTATAACCTGTTTTCTCAAGGGGAAGAAAAATAGGTTTCTCGAGAAATGTAACCTTTGCTCCTATAATCACAAAGAAGAAACTCCTATAACAAGTTTTTTCATAAGGTACAATTCAAATATTTTTAGCATAAGGAGGCAAATCTTCTTCTGATATCAGTCAAGTGCCTTGGGGGTCAGTGTCCAAGCAGAAATTGAGTGGGGGTTGAGTGGGTGTCGATGCTGGTCACCATCTGACAGTGGGAGGCCTTACAAACCTGCCTTACTTCAGAAATGGCTCCCAGCAGCAAATAGCCAATAAATCTTCCCAAAGGTGATATAGGTCATTTTTCTATTCTAAAGTCAGGTCTAGTAAATGGGGGTTTGGGCTGCTGCTTTCAGGTCACCAAGAGAACCACACAGCCTCAGAGTCTGTAAGCCTCTAGTACTCCAGAAAGGGGCATGCTGGCCTGGGCAGGCCCACACTCAGTTGCCATGAGACGGCCCCTTGCATATGGACTTTGTTCTGCTTCTCACTCACTTCCTTTGGGAAGTACTTTTTTTTTTTTTTTTTTTTTTTTAGTTTCCCCAATAGCTCTCAGCTAAATGCAGAAATAAATATTAAAATAAGTGATTGTTTAGAATTTAAATTCTATGGGGTGCCTGGTTGGCTCAGTCAGTTAAGCTTTTCACTCTTGGTTTCAGGTCAGGTTATGATCTCATGGTTTCTGAGTTCTAGCCCCACATTGGGCTCTGTGCTGACAACATGGAGCCTGCTTGAAATCCTCTCTCTCCTCTTTGCCCCTCTCCTGTTCATATTCTCTCTCTCTTTCTCTCTCAAAATAAATATTTTAAAAATATATATATTAAAAGAGAATTTAAATTTGATGAAAATATCAAATATCAAAAAATATGGAATATCAAGGCAAAATGAATATCGAGGTTAGATCTCACAGCTCTCAGATTGGGAGAAATTGAAAGCTTGATAAAATCAATTATTGACAAGGATGAGAGACAGAGAGAGAGAGAATTTTAATACTCTATTGTAGAAACTGCAACCTATTGCAATCACTATGGAAAGCTAATATGTAAACCTCTACTGATGTTAAAAACATGTACACTTTATGACCAGAAAGTCCACATATCTGTTCCTTATATTAATCCTTTACACACTTGTATGAAAGGCCACGTACAAAGATGTACATTGCAGAAATCTCTGCTAAACCAATAAATTAGAAGCAATCTCAATACATACCAATATTTTAATGTGTATGTTATAGCATATTCATACAATGAAATACTATGCAGAAATGCAGTTATTGAATTAAATCTATATGTATTAACTGGATAATTCTCAAAAACCTAATGCTAAATGATTGCAAGATATTGCATAATGCTATCTTCAATGTAATTCTAATTACATAAATTATTATTAATTTGTTTATTTGCTTACTCTGTCTAAAGTATAGTATTATTATGAACAATAAAGGGACCATAAATATATTGAAACATGAAGGTCACAATGACTTCACTGGACATAAAGGAGGTTCAGAAAGAATCCAGAGAAGCATGTTTCCTTGTAATGTTTATTTCTTTAAAAAATATCTATAGTGAGTATGAAAAAATAGTTTATATTTTTTAATCCAAATGATAGTTTGCTTGGTGTGCATTATGCTAATGTAATTCTTGAAATATTCCATCAACCTCTGGTAGTGTGTGTCTTGTGGGCTTCCTTCAAACATGTTCCAGTATCTTTTATTCTGTCACATGTGCTGAATTGAGGACAATTTTACTTTCTGGATTTGTCATCCCTGTTATGAGCCTAAACATCTTGAAACAGATTCTTCAGTTTCTTTAGTAATCAATTGGCCTATTTTAGCCTTATGAATAGTGTCTGCCTAAAATCAGAAATCCTAAGTCCCAATATGAAATTGACTTAGAAACCAATGAAAAATATCCAATATGAAATGCAGGTTCCAGCTCATGTTCAATACTTATTTTTATCCATACCTCATTCCAGGTTGCTTTGGATTTAGGATTTCTGGGAAGGCTATTTATGGGACAGTTTTATATGTTCTTAGAAATTTCTTTATTACCTCAAGGGCTCAATTTTTAATTAATGAAAATATAGAGTAACATATAATAGCAAAATCTATATCCCAACTACAGAGTCTAAGAACAAATCTACCATATTCAATGCCCTTCAAACAACTTAAAAGGTAAGATTGAAATTTCAGACAGATGAACTCAGTGCTCATCAAAATTTTCAACTTTACTCTGTTGGTTATCACCTCTTCCTACAAAAACGCTTCTATTTTAACTTTTTTTTTTTTTTAGGAATTTAAAATCCAATAATTGAACCCCTAGGTTATACATCAAGACATATTTCAGAGAAGCCATGTCCATTTCTCGGGATCGCTCAAGTGGATAGTTGTGGAACAGAGATGAGGTCCTAGGTCTCTTGGTTACCAGATTGCAAAAGAGAACACTGGCCCAAGCAGTTTGTTTGCTGTTTGAACATGTAGATTGACATTTACCTTCAGTTGTGTATAATCTCTACTCCATTCATAACTGCAAGTGCAATTATCAAGGACATGAAATTCAGAGAAGGAAAGTTAGCTGCTGATCTCAGTCCATTTTTACAACAGACAAATCTCTCAGCACTAATAGCAAGTGAAAGAGATTCCTGAAATTAAAAGTGAGTACAGGAAAGCTTTTATGTTTAGAACACACATTATTCAATGTAATCCCAAAATGGATTGACATTGCAGCTCCTCATTAATTGATTTCCCAGAATATTTTATAGGAGATATGTTACTATCCCTTATAAATGCCCCTAATGTTTTTCATGCATGTGAGTTAGGAACTAAAAGCAAGTGCTTACGCTCATTTAAAATACTCTGGGGACTCATAACTACTATGACTGAAAAATTATGGTCAGCGTAAGTGTATGAACAGTTTTTAAAACCAACATAACATAAAATAAGTGTTACAAAATCAACAAGTGCAAGTTTTATACCACCAACTGTATTATCTTCAAAACTCCAGACTATGGTATGAATTATGGGGAAGCCAAATGATATAATTTGTGTAGTAAATTATACAGACAAACACAAAACAAACATCACTGCCACTTCTTCTGACATTGGGACTTTTTGACTATTTTGTTGTTTGTTTTACTTTTCATGTGTATAAAACCTAGGGAAACACGTTCAATTCACAATGTCTAGTAAATGGTTACATGTGAGCATAATGTATAACAAGGTATGGTTTTCTAAATGATGTTTTCTATTAGATTTCAGTCTACCTCCCCATCCAGGTTCAGCTCCAGGGATATCTCCTCCAATCTTTCTCAGCCACTACCCAACTAATTTCTCCTTCCTTAGAATAAGTGTGAGATATTTAGGAAATATCACAAATTGGTATTTGATCAAAGTCTTCTTTTGTTAATTTCTTTTTCCAGTTGCATAAATTCTTGTTGATATTGGAGAAAGTATGAGAAATAGTATAATACGGTACTTAAAACATGAGTTATGACATTCAAGTGCTTAGATTTTAATTCTAGGTGTCTAATTACTGGCTGGGTATCTTTTTTTTGGATAATATTGGTATTTATTTTCTCATTAACCTGTTTGCATTACAAAGCTTTTTTTCTTTTTTTTTCTTGAATATAACACAATTTATTTTTTTAACATATGCAATTATTTTCCATCATTTACAATACAGTAGTTACAATGACACTCCAAACAGAAAAGCAAAGTAAAAAATCAAAACACCAACTTCTATTTCATGTAATTAGACTTATAC
>NC_043703.1:120549429-120551163 GCF_006229205.1 Suricata suricatta
AATAAACTTAGATTGTATTGCAGTTTCACTTAACAGTATATAAAATGCTGTGTTGTGACAGGTATCAACTATCCATTAGATACTGAATCAATTTTTCTTAAGCACTACTAACTGCTTGCTTTTCTTGAAGCTAGATCATTCTGAAAATTTCCTGTTAGACCTATGAGTGCAAACATATGGTATCTGTCCTTCTCTGCCTAACTTATTTCGCTTAGCATGACACCCTCAAGGTCCATCCACTTTCCTACAAATGGCCAGATTTCATTCTTTCTCATTGCCATATAGTACTCCATTGTGTATATATACCACATCTTCTTGATCCACTCATCAGGTGATGGGCATTTAGCCTTTTACCATGTTTTGGCTATTGTTGACATTGCTGCTAAGAACATTGGGGTACATGTGCTCCTATGCATCAGCACTTCTGTACCCCTTGGGTAAATCCCCAGCAGTGCTATTGCTGAGTCATAAGGGAGTTCTATGGATAGTTCATTGAGGAACCTCCACACTGTTTTCCAGAGCAGCTGCACCACTTTACATTCCCACCAAGAGTGTAGGAGAGTGCCCTACACACCCTCCCCAGCATCCATAGTCTCTTGATTTGTTCATGTTAGCCACTCTGACTGGTGTGAGGTGGTACTCAGTGTGGTTCTGATTTGCGTTTCCCTGATGATGAGTGATGTTGAGCATCGTTTCATATGCCTGTAGGCCATCTGGATGTCCTCTTTGGAGAAGTGTCTGTTCATGTCTTCTGGCCATTTCTTCACTGGGTTATTTGTTTTATGAGTGTGAAGTTTGGAGAGTTCCTTGTATATTTTGGATACTAGCCCTTTATCTGATATGTCATTTGCAACTATGTTTTCCCATTCTGTCGGTTGCCTATTAGTTTTCTTGATTGTTTCCTCTGCAGGGCAGAAGCTTTTTATCTTGATGAAGTCCCAAGAGTTCAGTTTTGCTTTCATTTCTCTTGCTTTGGGGACGTGTCGAGTAGGAGATTGCTGCGGTGGAGGTCTAGGAAGTTTTTTCCTACTTTCTCCTCAAGGGTTTTGATGGTTTCCTGTCTCACATTCAGGCCCTTCAGCCATTTTGAGTTAATTTTTGTGTATGGTGTAAGAAAGTGGTCTAGTTTCATTCTTCTGCATGTTGCTGTCCAGTTCTCCCAGCACCACTTGCTAAAGAGGCAGTCTTTTTTCCATCTCATACTCCTTCCTACTTTGTCAAAATTAATTGGCCATACATTTGTGGGCCCAGTTTTGGGTTCTCTATTCTATTCCATTAGTCAATGTGTCTGTTTTTGTGCCAATACCATACTGTCTTGATGATGACAGCTTTGTAGTAGAGGCTAAAGTCTGGGTTTGTGATGCCTCCTGTTTTGGTTTTCTTCTTCAATATAACTTTGGCTATTCGGGGTCTTTTGTGGTTCCATACAAATTTGAGGATAGTTTGTTCTAGCTTTGAGAAGAATGTTGGTGCAATTTTGATGGGGATTGCATTGAATGTGTAGATTGCTTTGGGTAGTAATGAGAAAATACAGCACCTTTTCTTAATAACAACCCTTGAGAAAGTCGGAATAGAAGGAACTTACCTAAACATTATAAAAGCAGTTTATGAAGAGCCCACAGCCAATATTATCCTCAATGGAGAAACACTGAGAGCTTTCCCCCTGAGATCAGGAACAGGACAGGGGTGTCCACTCTCACCACTGCTGTTTAACATAGTGCTGGAAGTCCTAGC
>NC_043703.1:120551263-120616324 GCF_006229205.1 Suricata suricatta
AAAGGCATCAGAATTGGCAAAGAAGAAGTCAAACTTTCACTTTTTGCAGATGACATGATACTCTACATGGAAAACCCAATTGACTCCACCAGAAGCCTTCTAGAACTGATTAATGAATTCAATAAAGTTGCAGGATATAAAATCAATGTACAGAAATCAGTTGCATTCCTATACACCAAAAATGAAGCAGCCAAAAGAGAAATCAAGAAACGGATCCCATTCACGATTGCACGAAAAACCATCAAATACCTAGGAGTAAACCTAACCAAGAATGTAAAAGACCTATATGATGAAAACTATAGAAAACTTATGAAAGAGATTGAAGAAGACACCAAGTAATGGAAAAACATTCCCGGTTCATGGATCGGAAGAATAAACATTGTGGCTGGGTTATCTTAAAAAAGGTACTAAAACTCTGTCTGAATTTTGCTAAAGGTCATATGAAAAGAACAAAAGTAAGTATTTAATAAACTTGTTTTAGGGCTTAAATCAGTGAATATTAAGTGGGAAGAAATTCTTTTCCTAAAGAGACTTCACCAAATGTCTGGAGATATTTTTGGTTGTTACATCTAGGGATAAAGGTGTTATAGTACTGGCACCTAATAGGTGGAGTGTGAGGATACTGCTGAACATTCTGCATGCACAGGACAACCCCCCACAATAAAAAATTATTTGCCCAAAATGTCAATAATGCAGAGATTGAGAAATCCTGGCTTAAATGAATTGATTCATATAAAACACTTAGAGCAGTGACTGGTATATAGTAAGGGTTCAATAAAGAATTAACAGGTATTACTAGGATTTTACTATTGTTGAGGTGAACTAAAACAACACTTCTTACCTAGATGCCTTTATTCTTTGGCTTAACATATGCATCTCATTCCATTTTCTATCATTGGAAATCCCCCTTATCTGTAAACACTTGGTTTTCATTTTATCCTTCCTTAGAATTAAATGCCTTCTTACTAAAAATAACACACACACACACACACACACACACACACACACACACACACCAACTCTGTGAAACATTCTCAATTTTGAAAAGTCTCAAACTTAAAGCATTATAGGCCAATGAAAGATATCACAAAGCCTATTTTGAAGAAAAAAAAACTGCCATATCCATTATTAAACTAGGCGATTGAAGCCTGATATGCCACAGCTCTAGAAACTGGGGTCTCCACGTTTTCATGAGGATTAGGAGAGGAATATTGAGAGAGATTCAAAACACCATATTAAAGTGTCTGTCCATGTGTTGAATCAAAAATTTTGCATGTAGGATGTGAGACTTTATAAATTCAAGTTTATATTTTGTAAATTGAATAACTATAAGAAATAAATATAGAGTATTAAACCTTTTGCATATATTTCACTTCATCGATTTCCATAAAGATATTCAAAATATTAACTCTCATAGGACTAACATGTCAGCAAATAACAGAATACAGCATAGTAATTATTACAGTCAATTGGCTACAAGGCTGCACAAATGGAGATATAATTTTTCTCAGGTAACATATCAGAACATTCCAGGAATTATTCGAACCCTGGTCTGACTTTAATCACTTCTACAAACATCATCCATATAAAAGATGGATGCCTGCTTACATCACTTACCAGCTAAATAAATAAATGAATGAATGAATGAATGAATGAATGAATGAATGAATAAGGCATCCTCAGCCACTTCCAAGGGAATGCTGAACTATTTTTCATCACTAGATAGGACAGAATAAAAGGAATTAAGAATTTGATTTGTATTTTGAGAGGATTAGGAATTGACTTTTTGAATATGATTGATGAAACCCACTTAAATCATTAATTACATCATCACCCAATGGAAAAACAATCACCTTAATGACTTAATGGGTGATTAAAACTTTGAAATAATCAACATGGGACTAGAGCCTAGAATCCTTCCATTTAATAATGGACCTTAATTTATTTCAAAAATAAAACACAAACAACTACTTATTCATATTTGTCTTCAAATCAGAAACAAGATATCAAAGTTCATAGGCCTGTGGTAATATATAGACATTGATTTCTACCAAATTGGAGGTTAAAAGTAGCAGTACCTATAAAGCAAACTTCTTAAAGTTAAATGTCCACACAGTGAATGAACATCAGTGATTCTACGTTAAAAGCTTCGCACAGGGTCATTGCAAGTGATCTCTTCCCTTCTCTGCTCTTTGCCTCTCCACCTCGTCCTCCTTTCTCCTTCCCTTATTTTACCTCACACTGCTTCCTCTTCCTCCTCTCTCAATTCTTTTTCTGAAACTGGACCACAATATTCTCCTGAATTTTTTCTATCTCACTTATTTTACTTTCTAGATTTGTCTTGCTTCCCTTCTACTCAATAGATGCCCAACCTTCATTCTCAGACTTCTTTTCTAGGTCTAGATGATCTTTAAATTCTATTCGCAACCTGAGGATTCTCAAACTTACATTACCAGCTCTGACCTCTCTTTTGACCTTCCTCTTGACTTTCAGAGTCATCTATCCATCTGCCTACTTGGCTTCTCACTTGGCATACATTCTGTACATCTCAAATGTAACATACAAAAATAAAAAAGCAACAACAGCAACCAAACCAGAAATCTTACCTCTGCTCAAATGCATGTTTCTCTTCTGTTGTTCCCCATTTCAAAAAATGGCATCACCTTTGTCTCAGTTGCTCAGACTAAAATCCTTAATTCCATGATTACTTTTATGTTATATGCCAATGAATCTGCAAGACCTGTCAGCTTTATCTTGAAATATATCTAAGATCTAACTCCACTTCTTCACTCCCACTGTTACCCTATTCCAAACAAATACTTCTCACTCAGACAAATACAATAGCTTTCAAACTGTTTTTCCAGCTTTAACTATTGCCACACATATTTCCTTAAAACATTAATCTGATATTCTCTATGATTTTGTCTCCTGCTACTGTAACAGTAACTATAGTAACCCTGATGCTGACCTTGCTATTCTTACTACACTGCAAGCTCACTCTCACCTGGGGGCTTTTGCATCTGCTACTCCCTTTGTCTGGAATGCTCGTGCCCTAGGTTTTCCCATATTTGACTTCTCTTCTTTTAGGACTCCATTTAAATGTCACCTTTCTTTTTTTCATCATAAAGCACTCAAGTCTGTTACACTCTATTTCTTTGTTTTACCTTTTGTTTCTCCAAGTAATTGTGTATTGAAAAGTACTACCCAATATTTCATAAGTAAATAATTATACTTACAATATATCCATAAATTATATGTATATACATACCTATAGTTGATAAAAATCACGTTTGCTTGTATGTGTACACATGCAAATATACCAGACCTATACCCTATACAAACACAAGCAGATATATCTGTATATTCACATATTTATACATCTGCATATATATGTGTATATATATATATGTGTGTGTGTGTGTGTGTGTGTGTATATATATATATATATATATATATATATATATATATATATATATATAGTTTGTTTCTTTTTCCTGACTAGATGGTATGTTTTGTGAGAACGAAAACATTGCCTCTCCTGGCCAAGTTTTTATCTTCTGGGTTTACTATATTCCTGGTTCATAGTAGATAGTCAATAACTATTAATTATTATCAATATAATAATGAGACATATGTTGGATAACATAAATAATAAAAACTATATTTAATGAAGGAAAAATTAACAGCAAAAAATCATGATGGGTAGTCATAACACACACAAATGTATGTACACAATTTAAAATGTAATATGGTTATTTCATATAATGGAGTGTACATGAGACATCTTTTTATCTGTATATTTTTATGATAATATATACATAATATACAATTTACCATTAATAACATATTTTTAATCTTTACAATTGACTGCAATAACTAAAACTATAAGAATTAAAATGACATCTCAGTACAACACTGGGAAATGTGTGAATATTTATTTTGTGCTAATACATTCAATTATACTTCCCAAAAATACAAATACTTTAATGTGTTTGACATTTTATAATTTTTTCTAAACTAAGAATAAATTAAACCTCATTAAATTTTTTAAATTTGATGTATGTTATATTCTGTAACCACAATAGAACTAATTAGTAATGAATAATAAAATTCTAAATGCAATCCATAAAAGTCATAGTAAATATATTTGGAATAAAAATAGCCTTTTAAATACATCACTGATATTAGCAGAGCTACTTCCAATTACGGATCACTTAGAAAATAACAAAACTGAAAAGATAATCAAAATGTAATAGAAAATTCAAGAATTTTAATTATGAAATGAATGAATTGCAATACAAAATATCAAGTTTTTAAGCAACTAAGAACAGAATAATCAAATAAACATAATAAATGTAAGGGAAAGGAAATAAAGGAAAATAGAAAATAATTAGAAAGGAAAAAGGTAAAATTTACAAACAACTTCAGGAGCTGGTTTTTTGTTTGTGTCTGTTTTCCCCCAAAGGAAATCTCATTTGGACATGCCACACAGTTTATCTCCAATGGCAAGCTTCACTTCTAGACCTGATGTTTTGGGGGTGCCTGGGTAGCCCTGTTGGCTAAGCATCCGACTTGGGCTCAGGTCATGAACTTGTGGTTCTTAGTTCAAGCCCCACTTTGGACTCTGTGCTGACAGCTCAGAGCGTGGAGCCTGCTTCAGATTCTGTGTCTCCCTCTCTCGTGCTACCCCTGTCCTGCCCGGTCACTCTTGCTCTCTTTCTCTCTCTCTCTCTCTTAAAAATAAATAAACACTGAAAAAATTTTTAAAAATTAGACTTGATGTTTTCAGTTATTCCAGGCTCCTTGATATGGTGGAGCAAAGATTTATGAAGTTGATTTAGAAAAAAGTCACAGGGAAGAGCAATGTGTTTGTCTCCCAGTCCATCACTACCACTTTGGAATGCTTTCCTGTGATGGCAAAGAGAAGTCCCTGCATGCCTCTACCTGCAAATCACCCTGACCTAGATAAGAGTTATCCAAGAAAAGCAAGGGAGATTTCTAAGTCCTTTGTTGCCACACAACAAGATGTGAAAGTTACTTTGGAGTTATAGTGCCAAATGAACTAATGGGATTTAACCACTCTTTGATTCACTTTAGCATATTTTATTCTTTTCCATTATTTATTTTATTTTACTTTTATTTTATTCATTTACATCTTTATATTTAGAGCGTATTTCCTGTAAGCAGTAAAAGTCCCCTCTTGCTATTTATCCAACCAGACAATCTCTACTTTTTATGTGAGATATTTAGACTGGCAATCACAAACATATTGCCAGTGGGGCAAACATGGCCAAATCTAGCCAGTATTATGTGCAGTTACACATCACCAGATGTAGCAAAGTTGGCTTTTAATACATGGCTTTAAAAGCCTAAAATACTTTCTATCTGGTGCTTTACAGAAAAAAATTGCTGAACCTTGGTTTACATTTAATATGATTCTTAAGATGATTATGTTTAACTCTATAATCTGTTTGTTTCCTATATGGCCCACTGTCCTTTGGCCTCTTTTGGACTGAGTATTTTTTATGTTTATTTGTTTGTTTAGAGAGAGAGAGCATGGACACATGTGTAAGTGGGAGAGGGGCAGAGAGAGAGAAAAAGAGAGAATCCTAAGCAGTCTCCATGCTGTCAGCTCAGAGCCTGACATGGGGCTCCATCTCAAGAACCATGAGATCATGACTGAGCCAAAATCAAGTGTCAGACACTTACTTAGTGACTAAGCCACCCAGCACCCTAAATAAGTATTTTTATTATTCCAAATTATCTTGGTCTATTAGCTAAAGAGTGTCATAGTTTACTGAAAATATTTAACTTATCACAATCTACATGTAACTGATATTACATAACTTCATTTATAGTGAATGACTCTTGCAATAGCATACTTTCATTTGTCATCTGCAAGCCCACAACTAACATCATTCTCAATGGCGAATGGTTGAAAGCTTTTCCTCTAAGATCAGGAGTAAGACAAGGATGCCTATTTTCACCACTCTCTTCAACATCAGACCTGGCAGTCTAATCATAGCAGTTAGGCATGAAAAATAAATATGAAGCATACAAAATGGAAAGGAAGAAGTAAAATTGCCTCTGTTTGCACATGACATGATCTTATATATATAGAAAATGCTTAAGATTCAATGAAAAAATGGAGCCTGCTTGGGATTCTCTCCCTGACTCTCTCTTCCTGCCCCTGCCCTGCTCATGCTCTCCCTCTCTCTAAAAAAATAAACAAAAAGAAAGGAAAATAGAGCTTATTCTATTGAAGATTAAAGTTCTATTGAATATTGTTTAAGTTCAAAATTATTAATAAATTAATATAAAATATTATTAATATATTTTTCAGATCTTACTGTGTCAGTAGCCATGTTAAATTTGTTAAAAACTTGGACTATTTTAATGTTTCTAATTGATTATCTATGTCTTCGCAAAAGTTTCTGTTTTATAGCACAAATGTATTTGTTTGGCAAATCTATAATGAAGGGTCACAAAATAGAAAAGTCCTATTAGGTAAAAAATTTATGACCCTATGAGTTTTACATAGTCATGTAATGTCTCATTTTCTTATTTCTTAATTTTTTTCTTAAATCTTCCCTTGTTCTGGTATTGATATACCAAATTGTATTTTATATTATCTGAGTATCTCAAGCTATTCCTTTATATGTGCTTTTTAATATTCTTATTTCTCTTTATCTCTAACTTTTTTGTCGTGATAAAAAATACTCAGATTTTGCTTTAAATTCAATTGTCTTGATTTTGCTTGAATTGCTGCATTCAATCGATAATTGTTTCAATTACACCCATTATAGATAAATGCACTGAGTTTTATTTCCTTCCTCTCTGTTAAGAATTGTGCTCTGTGGATTGTTTATTACAAATGTTAATACTTATAAAAGAAAATTACTTTTGATAAAATTTCTTATTTTTTTGGTTGCTCAGTAAATGTTAATTTTTTGGCTTGAGAAAAATTACTTTGATTTCTTTAGAGAAAATGATCCAATATAGAAAATTGTTAAGATGTGTTATTATCCCACTGGTTTATTTTTATTTTTATTTTTATTTCTGAAAAATAGCTCTTAACTTGATTTACAAAATGAATAGTTCAACTATAATGAAATTTCAGGTCTGACTATTTAAACCACACAAAATTGTGGATACCTATGGGTCAGGATATTTTAATAAAATATCTGACAGTAACATTACTTATTAGACCAAAAAATTCATTTTAATTCAAGATTTGAACTTTTATATTATTGATTTGTTTTGTCTCTTGCAGAATTATTTCACTGCACAGCTAAATGGAGAAAATTAGTATGGTCTTATAAATAGATCATTAAACACATTGCATGAATGTAATAATGAAAATAAAGGTCATTCAAAATTAAATACTAAGTTTACTTGACTTAACAGTCCTTACTCATTATTTCTACAAAATATCTGCAAGAAACTGCAGAGGCCAACCATTTAAAATTTGCATAATGGCAAAAATCAGGTACAGTTGCCAAAATGTAATTTCTAATTATGATGTCAACGTTATTACTAAATAATTTCAAAAGAACAAATCCTTTCACATAGTCTACTACCTATCTATCTATCTATCTATCTATCTATCTATCTATCTATATATTTATATATTCATACACATATGCTCTCCCCCAAGGTTTTTATAGGATGATTTCTGCTCTTTCTCTATGGCTATACTCTTATAAGTATTCTTTAAATCCTGCTTAAAATCAAATGTTATTTGGGGCACCTGGGTGGCTCAGTCAGTTAAACATCCAACTTCGGCTCAGGTCAAGATTTCATGGTTTATGGGTTCAAACCCCACGCTGGGCTCTGTGCTGACAGCTAGCTCAGAGCCTGAAGTCTGCTTCAGATTCTGTATCTCCCTTTCTCTCTGACCCTCCCTACTCATGCTGTCTCTCTCTGTCTCTCAAAAATAAAAAATATTTTAAAAAAAATTTTAAATATGCTTAAAAATCAAATGTTATTTACTTGTTGAAACCTCCTTGATTTTCTAACCAGCAATCAAATGCCCAAATACTAACTACCTAAGTATAACCATTAAAGAAATGTTCAGAGCTATATAATGAAAAATATTAAAGGACAGGAGAAAAAAATTGAATAAATTGAGAGACCTAAAATGCTACTGAATTTGAAGACAATGTCAAAGAGATACCATCGTTTGAGTTAATGAAGTAACTTAAAGTTATATTTAAATTTTTAGGTATTTTCCCTATTTGTTCAAGTCATTTAAATTTGAAAAAAAGGTAATATATTTCTTCTGGAATATTTAATGTAGGAAAACATAAAAGGTTGAAATAAAAAGTGAGTGTTCATAGTAATACTGAAATTATATTATATAGTATGCTGTAATGTTTAAGTGAAAATGGTAATTTTACCAAAATTACATAGCTAATTTAACATGAGCTAATAGTGATCCAAGAAAAGATTCCCCTCCACCAGGATTTTATGTTGGCTACAATTTAATTTGATGGACAAATGACATTTTTTCCTAAGTGGTTCAGCATCTGTTATAACTTAGAAAACAATAAAATGCATCTCTACCTCATAGCATATAAAATAAATCTCAAACACATCGAATATTGAAATTAAAAAATGTAATGTTAAATAATGTTCTGAAATAAACATGAGTAAATAATAAATATGTTAAGTTTTGATGACCTAGACATGACACCAGTATGTGTGTATACATATATGGAAGAGAGAGGACTGGAGAGTGACTCCTGCTGGATGCAGGGTTTTCTTTGGAGATTGATGAAAAGATTATAAAACCAGAATAAAGTGGTAGTTTTACAGCATTGTAACTGTACTAAGAATAAATTAATTAATCAAATAACTGAATTACACACTCTAAAAAAGTGAACTTTATGGTATGTGAATTATATTTCAATAAATCTGCTATTCAGGTAGAACCAAATTACAACAAAATGTTAGTTTTAGAATTTCATAAATATAAAATTTACTTGGATCAATTTGAAAATACCCCTTAAAAATTATTTTAAATGTGTGTGGTAGGCAATACAATGGGTCTCCCAAAGATCTACATGCCCTAATGTAATATATTATAATTATATATATATTATTATGTATTTGTATATTTTAGTATTTAGTATAGTGTATATTTAGTATCTTAGCATAGTATAATATATATTATATATATGTATATTTCTCACATCTTTGTTATCCATTCATCAGTTGTTCTTTGGGCCCTTTCCATAATTTTGGTATTGTTGACAGTGCCGCTATAAAGGTTGGGGTGCATGTGCCCACTTGAATCAGCACTCCTGTATCAATTTGGATACATTCCTAGTAATGCAATTGCTGGATCATAGGGTAGTTCTCTTTATAAGTTTTTGAGGAAACTTCATACTGTTTTCCAGAGTGGCTGCACCAGTTGCATTTTCACCAACAATGCAAAAGGGTTCTCCCTTTCTCCACATCCTTGCCAAAATCTATTCCTGAGTGTTAGTTTTAGCCATTCTGATAGGTGTGAGGTGATATCTCATTGTAGTTTGGATTTGTTTGTCCCTGATGATGAGTGATGTTGAGTATGTTTTCATATGTCTGTTATCTATCTGGATGCCTTTGGAAAAGTGTCTATTCATGTCTTTCATTCATTTCTTCACTGGGTTATTTTGTTTTTCTGAGGGTTAAGTTTGATAAGTTTTGGGGGGTTTTGTTTTGTTATTTAGATTTTGGATACTAATCCTCTGTCTGATATATCATATCGTTTGCAAATATCTTCTCCCATCTGTTGGTTGCCTTTTAGTTTTGTTGATTGTTTCCTCATTGTGCAACTTTTTATCTTGATGAGGTCCCAATAGTTCACATTTTTGCTTTTGTTTCTCTTGCCTCTGGAGAAAGGTCTACTAAGAGTTGCTCCAGCCAAGGTCAGAGAGGTTGAGATTATGGTGGTTTCCTGGCTGACGTTTAGGTCTTTCATATATTTTGAATTTTTTTGAGTGTATAGTGTAAGAAAGTGGTCCTGATTCATTCTTCTCCATGTCGCTGTCCAGTTTTCTCAACACCATTTGTTGAACAGACTGTCTTTTTTTCCATTGAATATTCTTTCCTGCTGTGTCTAAGCTGTGTTAGTGATACATCTGTGGAATCATTTCTGGGTTCTCTATTATATTCCATTGATCTATGTGTCTGTTTTTGTGCAGTACCATACTGTCTTGATGATTACAGCTTTGTAGTACAGGTTAAAGTCCAGGATTGTGAAGCCTCCAGCTTTGTTTGTTTTTTTTTTTTTCTTTTTAACATTACTTTGGATATTGTGTAGTGTCCTATGTGATTCCATACAAATTTTAGAATTGTTTGTTCTAGCTCTGCAAAGAATGCTGATGTTATTTTGATAGAGATTGCATTGATTGTATAGATTGCTTTCAGTGGTATAGACATTTTAACAATATTTATTCTTCCAATCCATGAGTGAAATGGTTTTCTATTCCTTTGTGTCTTCTTCAATTTATTTCATAAGCTTTCTATAGTTTTCAGTGTACAGATCTTTCACCTTTATGGCTAAGTTTATTCCTAGGTATTTTATGGGTTTTGGTGCATTTATAAATGAGATTGATTGCTTGATTTACCTTTCTGCTATTTTATTATTGGTGTATTGAAATGCAACAGATTTCAATATGTTGATTTTATATCCTGTAACTTTGCTCAATCCATCTGTAGGTTCTTACACATTTTTGGTGGTCTTTTGCATTTTCCACATAGAGTATCATGTCGTGAAGAGTAAAAATTTGACTTCTTCCTTGCTGATTTGTATGCCTTTTATTTCTTTTTGATGTTGAATTGCTGAGGGTAGGACTTCCAGTAGTATGCTGAACAACAATAGTGAGAGTGACTATTTCTGTCATTACCCGACCCAATAGCATAAAAGTCATATATGAAAGATTCACAACTGATATCCTCAAAAAGGAAAAACTGAGAGCTTTCCTACTAAGGTCACAAATTTAGTTTTCTAAATATAGTTTGTACTGATGAATCTTAATCAATCATATTCTGGGAAAATTGATAGTATTAATGCAATATATTCCTTATTGGTGTCTTTAAGACCACTGATTTAATTTCCTTTGCATATATATACACAGTACTGGAATTCTAGGTCACATGCAGTTCTTAAAATATTTTTAATGTTTATTTATATTTGAGAGCGAGATACAGAGGATGAGCAGGGGAGGACCAGAGGAAGAGAGACACAGAATCCCAAGCAGGCTTCAGGCTCTGTACTGACGAACCATGAGATCATGACCTGAGCCAAAGCCAGATGCTTAACTAACTAAGCCACCCAGATGTCCTGGTCACACTGCAGATCCACTTTTAATTTTTTGAGGAAACTCCATATTGTTTTCCATAGTGACTACACTAATTTACACTCCCACCAACAGCGTGCAAGTGTTCCCTTTTCTCCACACCCTCACCAACACTTCTTATCACTTGTTTTGTTTTGTTTTGCTTTGCTGTTTTGTTTTTGAAAATAGTCATTCTTATAAGAGAGAGGTGATATCTCATTGTGGCTTTGATTTATATTTCATTAGTGGTTATTAATGTTGGCCTTCTTTAAAGTGCCTATTGGCCATTTGTACATCATTTTTGGAAAAATGTATGTTTATGTCTTTTTTTTATTATTCATTTTTGAGAGAGAGACAGCATTTGCAGGGGAGGGTCAGAGAGAGAAGAAGACACAGAATCTGAAGCAGGCTCCAGGCTTTGAGCTAGCTGTCAGCCCAGAGCCCAATGCGGGGCTCGAACCCACGAACTGTGAGATCATGACCCGAGCCATAGTAGGACACTTAACCAACTGAGCCACCCAAGCACCCCTTTTTTTTCACTTTTAATTGAGTTATTTGTTTTTTAGCCATTGAATTATAGAAGTTTCTTATATATTTTGTCATTTCCTTTGCTATACAGAAGATTTTTATTTTGTTGTAGCCTCACTTGTTTATTTTTGCTTTTATTGCCTATGTTTTTGAGGTCATATCCAAGAAATCACTGCCGAGACTAATGTCATGAAGCTTGTTCCTTACATTGTCTTTTAGGAGTTTTATAAGTCATGGGTATTCTGTCAAGTCTTTAAGTGTTTTGAGTTAACTTTTGTGTGTGGTGAAAGATAAGATTCCAATTTCATTCTTTTGGATATGGATATGCAGTTTTCCCAAAACTTATTAAAAGACCAACCTTTCCTTATTGTGTTTTATTTGGCACCCTTATTAAAGATTAATTGTTGTATATATATAAATTTATATCTTGGCTTCTATTCTGTCCATTGTTCTGTGTGTTTGTTTTTATACCAATTCAATACTGTTTGATAATTCAGTCTTGTAATATCATGATGTTATATCATGTAATGTCATGATAACATAGTTTTGAAATTTGGAAGTGTAATATCTGCTGCTGTTCTTTCTTAAGATTGCTTTTGGTATTTGACAGCTTTAGTGGTTCTGTACTAATTTTAGGATGCTTCTTTCTATTTCTCTAAAATTCATAATTGGGATTTTGATCAGGATTGCAACAAAGCTGCTGATCATTTAATGTAGTATAAATATTTTAACTATATCAGAGCTCCCAATCTATGAACCTGGGATATCTTTCAATTTGTTTATGTCTTCAGTTTCTTTCAATATGTCTTAGTTTTCAGTGTACAGATTTTTCATCTCCTTAATTAAATTTATCCCTGAGTATTTTGTTATTGTTGATGCTAATTGTAAATGTGATTATTTTCTCAATGTCTTTTCCCCCTAGTTAATTGTTAGTGTATTGAAGCACAACTGATTTCTGTGGTTGATTTTATATTCTACAACATGACTGAATTCATTTATCAGTTCTAACAGGTTTTGGGTCTGTTTTGTTTGTTTTGTTTTGTTTTGTTTTGGTGGACTATTTAGGGCTAGTGTTGTGTGTGTGTGTGTGTGTGTGTGTGTGTATTTATATATATATATATATATACATATATATATATAATCTCATGGCATCTGCAAATAGGGGCTATTTAATTTTTTCTTTTCTGCCTCGGATACCTTTTATTTCATTTTCTTATCTAATTGTTCTAGCTGTGACATCCAATTAATATTATGTTGAATAGAGATGGTAGGAGTGGACACCTTGTCTTTTTCCTGATCTTTGAGGAAAACATTTTAGCTTTCACCATTTTGTAGGCTGTTAGCTGCTTGTTATTAAGTGTAGTATATCTCTCTATATATAATTTGTGAGCTTTTATCATGGAAGGATATTGAATTTGTCAGATGCTTTTTCTGAATCTAGTGAGATAAATCATAGGATTATTACCCTTCATTCTGATAATGTAGCATATCACATTAATTGATTTTCATAGAATGAACTTTCCTTGCATCCCAGAGATAAATCCCACTTGATCATGGTGTATGATCTTTTACTGTGCTGTTGAATTTGGTTTTCTAGTATTTTTTGAGAATTTTAAAATCTATATTCATCACATTTTGGGGCCTATAATTAACTTTTCTTGTAGTGAGTTTATTTGGCTTTGGTATAAGAGTAATGCTAGTCCGGTTAAACATGTTTGGAATGTTTACTCCTGTTCAATTTTTAGGATGAGTTTTAAAGGATACTATTAATTCTTCTTTAAATGTTTTGTCGAATTAACCTGTCAAGCTATCTAGGTTTTCTTCTTTGTTTAGAAGTTTTAGATTACTGATTCAATCTCGTTAGTCATAATTTGTTAGTTCAGATTTTCTATTTCTTCACGATTTAGTTTTAGTAGGTTGCCGTTTACTGTATTACTAGTTATTACTATTATTACTAACATAATTATATTATTACTCATATAATTCACTTTCACTAATATGTTTCTACTTAATGCTCATTTTAAAGCACAGAATTGTCTTGTTTAAAAACTTTGAAAGATACCAGCATCCTATTGGTCCCAGTCTCTGTGTTCCATTTTATCCAAGTATTCTCCCCACAATGCTTACAATTATCTGCCTTCTACGAGCTCTCAATTGCCTTCCTGAATTTCTGCTATCTACTTAAAACAGTAAAATTTTAGTCAATCACTAAATTCAACAACAAACATTGCCCTGCCTTTCTCATGTTATAATTTTGTATCTGTGTCCCAGTGTGCATCTTCATTGCTTTTCCCAGTGCATTTGTCTAAATGCTATGTGTCTGTGGTAATTAATTTTGTGTGTAAAGGAGACTGACCAGATCAAAGATTGTTTCAAGTATGTCTTTGATGGCATTACTGGTTGAGATTAACATTTGACTCCATGGACTCAGTAGAGTAGACTGCCCTTCGGGGGGGTGGGGTGCGAAAGCATTCATGGTTAAACTGTTCACAAATCATGTAAATGCTTTGTTTATCTGGGGCCTCCATTATCTAGCAATATGTGGCCTGATAACAGTGCATAATAAATAATTGTAAGATTGTTTAATAAACCACAAGAAATTGTTTATGTGGCAAAGGTCCTTTCATAATTAAGAACTATAAAATAATACTTCTCCAAACTAGGCCTGAGTTCTTGGTCAAAACTTCCTGTGAGGCCAAGCCAAAAACAAATCTTATTGAAAACGAACAGAGGTAGACATTAACAGTTTACATGTTAAAGAAAATGCTCTTTGTTCTGGAAGAGTCTTTGTGAAACTCATTCTAAGAAAAGACAAATCTAATACCTGCTCTGTAATCTCTCAGCATATTAGAATCATGAAGATAGGAGGCAGAGATTGACTAGTATCTGGAGACACAGAGAGGACTGAGAAGTGACAGGCTGGAAGCAAGGAGAAGCACGATGCTTTGGGACAATTTATAGGGAGATAAAATAGTCCCATAAACCTCAATAGCTCCTGGGACTGTCACTGTATTAACATGGCACAGACCAATAATAGATGATTGTGTTTGTTTATGAGACATCAAAATAAGATAAATTATACTTCTAGGAAAAATGACTACTTGAGGGCAAGAATTTAAATCCTCTCTTCCAAAATACTGGCTGAGACAAAGGAATATATTAAAATGGATAAACTCTCAGTGTAGTTTTTAAAAACTGATTCATGATTTCATATACAGCATCTGTTTTAGGTAGTTTTGTCTAGACTTAGATTCAATAAGGCCAAATGAAAGAAAATATTAAAATGACTCCCAGCCTCCACTTGCAGTATGGTGTTTCTGTTTAGAATGAGATCAATAGAGGGGACTGTGATAGGGCTCCATTATAATCATTAATTTCAGAGGTCAGGGTAACCCATAGGACAAATGGAGGTCTCTCATTTTGGATCTCTTTTCTTTGCTCAAAAATCAATAGCAGTGGAAAATGCAAGGACAAATCT
This sequence comes from Suricata suricatta, assembly GCF_006229205.1. Lineage (NCBI taxonomy): Eukaryota > Metazoa > Chordata > Mammalia > Carnivora > Herpestidae > Suricata > Suricata suricatta. The sequence goes on from NC_043703.1 coordinate 120,566,594, forward strand.
AGCAATCTCAGATAGAATGAGGCTTATTTCTCTGTGGCTATAAGTTTAATAATAAAAAAATAGTCTTATTATAAATGGGTTTTTTAATTCAGACCAAACAAATGAAGAAGAAGCAGTAGAAGAGGAGGAGGAGGAGGAAGAAGAGGAGGAAGAAGAGAAAGAGGAGGAAGAAAAAGATATGGAAATCTGATTCAGGAGCTTCAAGGAAAACAGTAAAACACTGCACAGAAAAAAGTATTCACTGGATATGCTTTCAGACTGAGCTTACATCCCACACTTCTCTCATTTTAGACATTCTAAGATCAAACGCCAAGATATGGAACAGACATCAGACCCAGAGAAACTATGAAAGGTTTATTCCTTTTATGGTCAATTCACCAACAAATAATCTCCAAATTTAAGGAGTGCTCGATACTACACTCCTTAAACATCTACTATAGCAAAATAACTTGCATTCAATTGTGTTTTTAGACTCCAAGCCATTCTTTTTCTGTTTTCCCAGTTTCAAACTTGGTATGGAGGATAATTATTGCCATATTACCTCAAATGAGTTCATATTAACCCCCTTTCAAAGTTTCCATTATGTTTGCTTACCATTAAAATAATACAGCAGCAGTGATATTTGTACATCTTATACACAAAATGTTTAAATATTCCTGCCGGAAAAAAATCATATATTGAAAAATATATAACCCATCAATTTGATGTGTTCCTGACTTGGAATGGAAAACAAAATTGGCATCTCATTGGTGCTTGAAACAGTCACAGATGGCTTCTAAAACAGCACTGTGTGTTTTCATTTGGGGATTCCATTGTTTAGAGCACTTTTATGAATAATTGAAAATAAATCTGTGGTGCCAGTAATTATAATAACCCATACCTGGCTTTGCAACAGAAAACAGTGACTCCAGCTCCCTAAAAGGATATAAATTTAACCATGTAATAGATGGGAGCCCTAGGAAATGCCCTCGCTTTCTTCTAAACTCTAAAGAAAGTAGCAATTTTGCACAATACATTTAATGAATTGTTTTACATAATTTATTCTCTTCAGATGTTCTAATTTATATTCATTTTCACAGCTTCTGAAATTTACATATGTGATGAAGAATTATTTGGGGAAATGTAAGAAGCTTTTAACAATCATGTTGAGCAATTTATCTTGTATTATCAGGGAAAAAGCTCAAAAAAAGCTAAAGCTAAAAGAAGAAATTGTGAAAAAATACAGGACTAAATATTTGTAATGGGCTCAATCTACAACAATGCAGCTCTATCCACAGAAAGGGCATTTCTCTAAATTCTTGTTTTAGTTTAGGTGGTAAGATGGAATAATGTGTTTGAATTCAAATATACCATCTAATGAAGTTTTGGAGTGATGGGGAATTCAGAGCCAAGGGCCAAGAAAGAATTCTTGAAGTTGTCTTTGGTGCAAAAAAAGTGATTTTATTAAAACACAGGGACAGGAACCATGAGCAGAAAAGGCTACACTGGGGTTGCGAAGAGTGACTGATTATATACCTTCAGGTTGAGAGGGAGTTAGGGACAGCGTAAGTCTCTAAAGAATTTTGGAAGTAAGGTTTCCAGGACCTTGAGGGGCCTAGGTGCTGTTATGAAAATGCCATTTATCACCATTCAGTAAAACCTCAGTCGTGGGACCCTTCAGATGTATCTTGGGGAACCATAACCTTGGAGTATGATTGCGAACATATATCTTGGGGGAGTTGAGATAAAGGAAGTTTCCTAAGGAATTTTTATATGTTAAAGTAGAATTACAGGATCCTGGAGAGGTGGGTGAGGGGGCAGGACAATGTTAAGCCAAGATTCCTTTTGCCCCCAGAAAAGTGTCACCATCGAGGCACCTGAGTTCCTAGAGAAAGGTCACTCTGCCTGTTTTGAGAGCTTGTCAACAGGATGTAGGCAGTCAGGGAATTTAAACTTACATTTGCCTTAGTTTCCTATATCACCATCGCAAGCACTTAAACCCCCTTACATCTTGATGAGGGTGATATCAGGGCTCCAGGAAATGGAATCTATAGGTTTCCGGAGATTAGGCTATGGGTAAGATTGCCTTTTTCTCGCAGTTTACTAAATTATCCGTAAACTGAAGGAGACTCTGTCTTGATCTCTATCAGTTAACTATTTTCTTTCTTTCCCTTCCCCTGTTCTTGTGCAGCCAGGAGTGTGTGAGGAATGTCACACATATCCTACCTTGTGGGGTAGGTGCTGTTTGCCTGCACTTTGCCCTAAGCGTGCCTCACACTCTTCATCACTTCCACTCGAGAAACTGAATTAGGTTTCCTTTTACATTATGCAGGTTGGCTTAACAGTATGGGGCGGGGGGGGGGGGACAAAAAACAAAAAACAAGGTGAGCCACAAAAAAGGTCTTTAAATGAGAACCGTAACAGCCATAAACAATATATTATTCAATAATGCATGGCATTTTAGTAGCTTTTCATTGTGATTATGCAAAAAATAGTGAAGAGAAAGCCACCAATAAGAATGATATTGTACAAATTAGAATGGGAAGTTTCTGATAATTAATATATGCACAACTAATATACATCCTAATACTTTTTATTGATCTGTATTTCAAGCAGGGTCATGGAAGGAAAACACCACTACAAATCAGCAGTTCTGTGTTATGTCCAAATTCAATCACTACTGACTCTGTAATCTTAGATGATCGATACATCTGAGCTTCAGTTTTCCCATTTGTAAAATTAAAGTTGCACTGGATAACTTCTAAATTCCCTTCCTGTATTCTGTTTTTGAGATATGAAGTCTTATCTCTCCAATGAGGTACTCAATTCCTTGCAAACATCTCAGTTTATGGTTCTTTTATATACTTAAAACCATTCGTCTCTTGCCACAGATGCAATGTAGGTTGTCTGTAATTGTTTGCTAAACTCTTGGATTCTGTATTCAAACATTTAAGCAACTAAAAACAGAAATAACCCATCATACTTGAAGGTAAGAATAAAATGTTGTAATTAAATCAATAGTGGCTACTCAATGCATTTATGATACATTTATTTTTAAGGTGTTAACTGCATAATCACAGAATCTATAAAACTAGTGAGAGAATTATAATAATTATTATTATGGTCAATTTAGTAGTTCAATACATATGTCACATTTATAATCTCTTCTACTCCATAGGGTACATGGTAACCAGAGAAGAAGATGAGCTGTGGAAGTTAGTAGACAATATGTGTGCTTGAATCTTGGCTCCCTCATTTTTGGTACGTAACCTCCTTCTGGCTTTAACCACTTATTTTCAATAGTTTATTAAATAAAGTAGATACAATAATGCCTCTATCATATGATATGTGATAGATTTTTTAACTTCAAAACATTTTTATTATAGTTGTCATATGTTAGGCTCTAAATAAATACTAGCTATTTTTACTATGATTATGTTTTTCTTATGAGATTCAGTTCCTTCTGCACTTAATTTTACAGAATACTTTAAGTTCCTTGAAAGTGAGGATTATGTTTTATTCACTTTCCACCCTCTGCTCATAAAATAATGGTAGACATTAAGTGGGCAAATAAACAATGTTAGTAAGTAGTTTCAAAGAGTGGATTAATATATCCTTTGCTGCTACCAATTCTAGTATTTTTTATTTTATTATTTGTGCTGTGGCATTTGGAACATATAGTTACTCTCTCAAATTCACTGCAATGTCACTCATCATATAGTATCATATACCACCATATAACACAACGTTTACCAGAGTGCTGGACCACAATACAAGTTTATCTCTTCGAGTAGAAGAAAACAGGTGCTGGTAGGTCTAGGACAGACAGAGGGAACTCGGAGCCAGCATGCCGGTCATTGAGAGATGCATCATAGGACAAGGCCTTCACTCATTACTGCAATCATATCCCAAAAGTTTTGCTTGGGACTGAAGTTCTAACCCCCATGTCTTTGTATCTGGAGATGGGAACTTAAAGAGGTAGACTTAGATGAGGACATAAGTGTGGGCTCCTCATGATAGGAGCAGCTTTATAAGCAGAGGAAGAGAGATTGCTCTCTTTCCACCACGTGCAGATACAGTGAGAAGGTGGCCGTCTGCAAGACAGTAAGAGGGCCCTCATAAAAAATCAAATGAGCTGTCCTCTTGATTTTGGACATCCCAAGCTTCCAGAGCTAATGTCTTTGTTTAAGCTGCCTATGGCATTATGTTATAGCATTATGTTATAGCAAACCAATACAGGCTTAAGCTTACAACTGGGGGAAATAAACAGAAATGCAGGAAGGCTGGGATAAGTTAGCCCTTGATGAATAGCCTATTGAGAACAGATGTAAGGCTTGGAAGATGGGGGAGTAGACCCAGGTTGAACAATGTTATGGTCTCTGTCAAATATATCAGGATATAAATTGCATTTGGGTCACTTTTATCGTGTTTTAAGTCAGAAACTGAGTAAAATCTACAATGACACAAACTCAAATGATATAAGAGTAATTGAAGCTTACTTCTGCGCTCTCACTCACATGACTAACTCCCCAAAATTCCAAGTTTTTGGTGCTGTTGGAGGTGAGAAAAGGTAGGAATTTGCTGAGATTCTCCCTGGGCCAGAAATTTTTACTTAGTTATTGCAAATGCAACTTTTCCAGAGTAAACATTTTAACTGATCATTTATTTTTAGTGTAACAACCTCCCTTAGGCATCAGATATATCAGAACCTCAGACACCACCAAAAATGAGCTTTTAAAAATATCATTAGTAACACTTTTTAATAGGTCACAGCTTCATAGTGCCTGATTACTTTACATGCTACAAATTGCCAATACTTCAAAATGATTGCAAATGGTGTAAAACCTCATGCAACAACATAGTGATTTTTCCACTTATGCAAAATATTTCATTACTACAACAAAATGCACTTGAGTCCTGCTGCCAAGCTTGAAAAAATCCATTTAAGAATATTAATGGATAGATATTTAGGAATGAGTCATGGGGAATTATGCTGAGAAGTTAAGGGATGGCCTCAAGTTCCAAGCACAAGTGGCATGACAACAGATCTACACCCTGATTTTTATTTAGTACGTTATTTTTGAAGCAAATGAAATACATAGAATTTCTTTGATATATATATTGTGTACATTTTATCATGAATTCCAAGAAATTATTAGCATACATATACCACAAAGATAAATGTCTTACCAAAATAATTGTGTTTAACATTGTAAAATAAGAGTGCATTAATTCTTTAGAGTCACTCAGTAAAATATGTGGTTTGATCTGTAATGTGAATTATAACAGTAGTCAAAACTTCACTGCTGTGATAGTAAATATTGTTAAAATGTTAAGGGTCCCCAATTTCACCTACAGGTTTCATGCAGAAGACACCTTTATTAGAAACTAATAAACTGATTCTAACATTCATATTGTAACTTTTTTTAAATGTAGACTTAGCCAAAACAACTTTAAGAAAAAAGCAAATTTGGAAGACTTAGTCTACCTTATTTCAAGATTAGTTAAAAAGCTGCATTGGGGGACCTGGGTGGCTTAGTCAGTTAAGCATCCGACACTGGCTCAGGTCATGATCTCATGCCTGGTAATCTGGAGCCACACGTGGAGCTCTGTGCTGACAGCTCAGGGTCTCATGCCTGCTTCGGATTCCGAGTCACCCTCTCTTTCTGCCCCTCCCCCATTCACGCTCGTTCATTCCCTCCCTCTCTCTCTCTCTCTCTCTCTCTCTCTCTTTCTCTCTCAAAAATAAATATTACCACAAAAATTTTTTTAAAGCTGCATTAAATAGATCATATGGAATTAAATCCTAGTTATACAGATAGATTGGCATATCAAGAACAAAAATAGATAACCACATATGTGGTTAATCAATTTTAAATGAAAATTCAAAGGACATTCCAGAGATAATGGACGAACTTTTCAATAAATGTTGCTAGAACAATGAGATATTCATGGGAATAAAAAATAAACTTTAGTTCATACCTCACAGCATATATACAAATTAATTTAAAATGGATCAGATGGGGCGCCTGGGTGGCTCAGTCAGCTGAGCATCTGACTTCGGATCAGGTCATGATCTCACGGTTCATGAGTTCAAGCCCCACGTTAGGCTCTGTGCTGACAGCTCAGAGCCTGGAGCCTACTTCAGATTCTGTGTCTCCCTATCTCTCTGACCCTCCCCTGCTTGTGCTGTCTCTCTCTCTGTCTCTCAAAATAAAATTAAATTAAAATAAAAAACAATAAAAAATTAAAAGAAAATAAAATGGATCAGAGATAGTAAAACTATAAACTATAAATCTGTTAAAGAAATTATAGAATAAAATCTTTGTAAATCTCAGCTAGGCAAAGATATTCCAGCTACAATGCCAAAGCTCTACCCGTGAAGGAACAAATGGATAAATTGAACTTCATCAAAATAAGAATTTTGTTCTTCAAATGATACTATTAGTAAAATGACAGATAAGTTACAGACTGGAAGAAAATATATGCAAATCATATATTTGATAAAAAGTATTTGCATCCAGGGTATAGAAATAACTTTCAGATGTCATTAATAAGAAAATAAGAAAACAAAAGCCTTTTAAAAATGGACACAAATTGAACAGAAATATTATCTAAGAAGATACATAGTTGTCAAATAAACACATAAAAATATTGAAAATCACTTTTCACTAGGGAAGTGCTAATTAAAACCTCAGTTAGACTCTATTACATAGTTATGAAAATGCCTAAAATTAACAGAGCACCTAAGTGGCTCAATCAGCTAAGCAGCAGACTCTTGATTTTGGCTCAGGTCATGATCTCACAGTTCATGAGTTTGAGCCCCATGTCAGGCTCTGTGCTTATACCTGGAGATCCTCGCTCCATTTCTCTCACTGACCCTCCTTCTCCCTCTCAAATAATAAACTTAAAACAATAAAATATCTAAAATTAAAAAGAGTAATCACACCAACTGTTGGCAGAAATGTGGAACAACTAGAAATCCCATATGCTGCTTTCTAAAAAATTAACTATTTTCTTACCATATGACTCAGCCATTATCTTCTCAAATCAATGAAAATAAAAATTTGTACAAAAACTTATATCAAATATCAATTAACAAATGAATGGAAAAACTAATGGTAGTATATTCATATAATAGACTGCTACCCAGGCATAAAAAAATTTGAACTGTTGATATAGAACTATTAATGCTGAGTGAAAGAAACCAGATTTTTAGAAATGTATTCTGGATGTCTCCATGTATACAATATTCTAGAATATACAAACTAATCTACAGTAACAGAAAACTTATTAGTGGTTGTCTAGGAACACCAAAAAGTATCTCCTGGGGATGATGGATTTGCTCATTGTTGTGGTTATAATTTCATTATATATACATATATCAAAACATTAAATTTTTCTTTAAAATGTACATTTTATTGTATGTCAATAATATCTAAATAATGCTGTTTAAAAAATGAAATGGAACAGGGGCACTTGGGTGGCTCAGTCAGTTAAGTGTCCAACCTCAGCTCAAGTCATAATCTCATGGGTTTGAGCCCCATGTCAGGCTGTGTGCTGACAGCTCAGAGCCTGGAGCCTGCTTCAGATTCTGTCTCCCTCTCTCTCTGCCCCTCCACTGCTTGTGTTCTGTCTCTCTGTCTCTAAAATAAATAAACATTACAAAATGAAATGGAGCATTGCATTTAGCAGGGATAAATCTCCTAATTTTAGGTGCAAATCTCATCATGTCTAAAGCTTTTCTGTTCAGTCTTAGGTAATACATTATCCTATGATTGGCATATACCACAAACACAGTCTTGATTCAATAATGCAGTCCAAAGAAAAATATTAATGGGCCCCAATCTGGCTTCCCAGACATGTAGTCTTCTCATACCCTGCCATGTCTCTCATAACCACACGCCTCCCAAAGATGAACAAGCTTTGGCATGGTTGGCAGATGTGCCTAAGAAGAGAATCTTCTCCACATCATTTTCCTTCATGTTGTGTTTCACCCATGCTAAGTCATTTTTTTATAGCTAATAAAACTAATGATGAATGGTGAATTTGAATGTCTAATGTAGCCTAAGACCACTGCTGTTTACTAAGCATAGTGGGCATTACATTTGCTTATTCAGGTATTTCTTTTTTTATTGGAATGTTATTGACATATAACATTGTATTAGTTTTAAGTATATAACATAAGGATTTGATATATATATGTATTGGAAAATGATCACCACAATAGTTTAGTTAGCATCCATCACCACACTTAGTTACAAATTTTCTTTCTTGTGACAAGAACTTAAAAAATCTCCTCTCTTAGCAACTTTCAAATATACAATATGATATTGTTAGTGATAATCATCATACTATACATTACATCCTAATGATTTATTTCTCTTATAACTGGAAGCTTGTACCTTTTGAATTCCTTTATTCATTTTGATCGCCCTCCAACCCCCTCTACCTCTGACAACTACCATTCTGTTCTCTGTGGGATCGATCATACAGTATTTATCATTCTCCATCTGATGTATTTCATTTTGCATAATGCACCCAAGGACCATTCATGTTTTTTAGATATTTTTTTTTTGCTATTGAATCGTATGAGTTCTTTATATGCTCTGGATATTAACCCTTTATCAGATATATGATCTGCTAATATTTTCTCCTATTGTGTAGGTTGCTTCAGTCCTCTAAATGTAAAAATTTTGTTTAAACCTGTAGTGTTTGCATTAAGTAATATACACCCCTGTATAATGTGGCAAACCATTATTATAGTGTTTTGCATATTTAAAAAAATATTTTTGAGGTTTATTTCTACTTTTTATAATGAAATTTGCTTAGCTTTCTATGGTAACTACTTATCTATGGTATCTATGAAATCTAAAGATTTAAAGCTAACAAAATTTAGGAGATATTTTCCTAAATGTTAAGCACATAGTATACAATTTGTTTTTGAATTTTGATATAAGTAATCCTCTCACTGCCCTCCATTCACCTGCTCTAAACTGCACTGGTTGCTTTCTAGGACTAGAGGATGGGGATCATCCTGGGACTTTCTCAGTACTTCTTGAGTAGTGTATTTCCCGGATTTCATGTCTTTCTTTGTCTTGATGCATTCTCTTATCCTGCTGCAGACATCCTCTAGCAGTATTCTGAGAAAGAGTATGTGGTAGGTATAGTTTTTTATTTCTTGTGTGTCTAAAAATTCCTTTATTCTCACCTAATATTTGATAATTGAGGGAAAAATGAGATGAGAAAAAAATCCTGATTGAAAATTATTTTCTCTAGTAATTTGGAAGCACTGCTCCACAGTCTTTTTATATCATGAGTCAATTTTAGGAGTCTGGTGCTATTTTGAGCCCAGGTTCCCTTAGGCAAGTTGTTTGAGTTTTTAAAGTTTCTCTGAACATGTTTAACCCTTCTTTTCATTGTTATTCTGACATTTCACAATAATGTGCTTTGTTGTAAAATATTTTTGCCAATTTTCTGTGAAGTAAATATTTAAATGGAAAAGAAAAACTTTGAATTGAAAAAATAAGTTTGTTTATTCATTTTGAGAGAGACAGCTGAGAGAGCGTGAGCAGAGGAGGGGCAGAGAGAGGAAGAGAGAGAATCCTAAGCAAATTTTGTACAGTAAGGAGCCCGACCTGTGGGTTCAAACACACAAACTGTGAGATCGTGACCTGAGCAGAAGTCTGACAATTAACCAACTGAGCCACCCACGTGCCCCAAAACTTTGAATATTTTAAAACTCAACCTTGATAAATATTTTTTTCTTTTGGTAAAGAAGGATTTGTTAATATCAGCAAAAGCAAAAATTACTAAGGAAAAGACTGGGGTGTGTGTGTGTGTGTGTATGTGTGTGTGTATTAATAAGAACTTCTGGTCATAAAAAATATAATGGAGAGCTATCAACCTGGGAATGATATTTGCTATAAATAAAATAGACAAAGAATCAGTATCTTAAATATATATTGCCCCCACAATTAAATAAAAAAGGAAGATAAATAACACAATAGAAAATTGGGCAAACATGAAGATGATATCCAGTTAATCATGTAATAAATTTACATTATGAGTTTAACAGTTGAGAAGACACATAATGAATTAGTCTTTTTCTACTGTGGGTAATCTATTGCAAGGATATCTTATACTTGAGGGACATTTCATGTTAATTTTTCAGAGAAATATACTTTAATCTTTCACATTATATAGGAAAAGGAAGGGGGAGAGGAAGCATCTTTGCAGCTAATATGCTAAGACTAGGATACAAACGAAGAGGGTTACAAAGTCCCATATGTTATGTTTTAAGATTTAACATCATGTCATTTTTCTTGCTTAGTCTTTCGGGAAATCTCTATAATTATTATACGATTAAGAGAACCAAATATCATATTTACTTTCCTAAATTTTTCTAATAACAAATTAATTTGCTTTTATTAATTTTTTCATCATTATTGTACTGGCTTATTTAATTCCTTATTTTACCATGCTTTTGAGATAAATATTAAGAATCTTATTTTTTTGGTAAATTATCTTTGTCTATTACACTGGTTCTACCTCATCTCATAATTTTATATTATATTGTCTTGTTCACATTTTATATTCTTATATGCAGATATTATTTCCACTTTGACAAATAATTCAGGAGAGTGTTTTTACTGTATAATTTAGACAAATGCATTTTTTCTCATGATTTGGGAATTGTACATTTTACTTTTATTCTACTATGGTGAACTTAAAGATAGTTGAACTCATGTTCTTTATCAAAATCTCAGAACTATAAAATGACACAATGATTATGGCAATGTATTTTTCTTTAGGAAAGTATATTTTGTGACCTTTTCTTTATCCATTTCCACTGTTTAAAACTAAATGTTTTAATCTGGATGGTTGCTTGTTACATTATACATTCTCCTCCTTTAAAAAAAAAAAAGTTGAGGGGCACCTGGGTGGCTCAGTCAGTTGAGCATTCGTCTTCAGCTCAGGTCATGATCTCATGGTTCCTGGGTTTGAGCCCCGCCTCGGGCTCTGTGCTGACAGCTAGCTCAGAGCCTGGAGCCTGTTTCAGATTCTGTGTCTCCCTCTCTCTCTCTGAACCTCCCCTGCTCACGCGCTTGCTCTCTCTCTCTCGCTCTCTCTCTCTCTCTCCCTCTCAAAAACAAATAAAACATTTAAAAATTTTTAAATAAAAAGTTGATATGTGTAATATTTTCATAGCCATGTTAACATAAATTATTTAGGTATGCTTCTGATTTTCCTAATCATTACACTTTCTTCTATGCCATATCTTACTTATAATCTCATTCATTTTTCTGACATCAAGAATCACTTGAAGAGACTTGGAATGCTTGCAGGTCAGAAATTCCTGATCTTTAGTCTTTATAAAAATTATAAACTGGCTTTATATTTTTCAAATCTATGCAAGAACTTGTATTTTAAAACACTGTAGTTTTTTTCATTACTTTTACATAATGCATTAGAAAAATTCCAACACTTATTTTTTGTTTACTCCTCTAGGTAATTTAATTTTTTTTACTGACAATATAATTGTAGATTTTTTTTCTGCTCCATTTTCTGTTAGTCTGAGAATTTTGACTATGATATCTAACTTGTGAGATTTGTCTAATCAATTTTGTTTAGAATAGAAAAATATAGTTTTGCCTTTTTTCTTACAATGACATTATTTAATTGGATAACATTTTCTTTTCTTTCTCAGAGTGATTCTTTCTATTTGATATTTATCTGTTCAGACAGAAAGTTCTTGTTTTGTGTTGCTTTTTACACATTTTTAAAAAAATGGTTTTGGTTTTTGTTCAAGATTTGGATATAAGATAATTTTAGTTTATAGATGTTGCAGACCTGTGTTTATAACATTTTGTTCTAGACAGAAGCATGAAGAAAAAGCTGATATTTCCTATGCTTTTATTTCTAGCCCATGAGTTGGCAAACTATGGCCTGTGGGCAGGCTAAAATTGCCTATCAGTTGTTTTTACAAATAAAGTGTTATTAGGACCCAGACATCCCTATTTATTTGTATACTTATCTGTGGCTATGTTTGCACTACAGCAAAAGAACTGAGTAGTTGCAACACAGACTGTTACGTGTAACCCAAAAGTTGAAAATATTTTACAATGTTTGCTAACTCCTGATCAAGAATATAAGTCCATTTATCCTATGTAGTGGAATGGGACTGATGAAAGAGTAAGTGATACCGTAAGGGCTTCACTACTCTATAAAACATTTCTTCTCATCTTAGTGATAGAAGTCCAAATTTCACAAGTACACCTTCTTTGAAAAATATGATAGCTCCCCCTGGAAACCAGCCACAGCAATGTTTTCAACTTTACTCAACACGGCATCTGCAGCAAGTCATAACTTTGAAAATATCCTACATCCAGACATAGTTATCTAAGTCTCCTCACCTCTTTCTACTTCAACATCCAGAGTTCCTGGGTCCACTACTAGGGGAATATGATTCATCGTTTATACTCTGAGGACACTTGAAAGCATAGGGAAGATATCTAGGAGTGGGAATTCTGCAATGTTTTTGTTATCTGGAAAGGCATGAACTTCCATGATCCACACACACAGTACAATTAACCATTGAAAGTAAAAATCTAATCACAGTGAATAAAGAGTAAAATTTACTGAACTCAGTACAGTGTCATATCCCAAAAAGGAACCTTTCCACATATAAAATAGGAACCTATCCACATCATATCTACCTCATATGGATTATTATGTGGACTAAAATTATTCAACAAATCTAAATATACCATTACCCTGAGTACCATGTTGGGTGTTAGGAATATAAATAAGATGCTTTAAGTAGCTTTTGTTTATTACAGCACAATAAATAATTACTATAAACTATGCATAATACTAAGATTAATAGTAGAGTGATATATGATATGAAAGTATATAGAAGGGACACAAATTCAGGTGGAACCCAGCAGGACAAGTTTTTATAGTACAGAAAAATTTAAACTGAGTCCTGATATGAATTGGAATAGGAGCAAGAAAGATATTCCATGACATGGGAACAGCATGTGGGACATTGTGGAGAAGAGCAAAATGTGGCTTTCTCATATATCTGAGAAAAGCGTGCACTTGAAAATGTCATATTTGGGGTTAGATGGCAGATGAGGGTTTTCAGCCATTATACTCCCAGAAAAAAATCTATTTTGCTGATGACTCATATACTAAAGTAACTTTGTGGAAATCCAGAAGTTCAGTGGAGAAGTACCAGCACACCATTTGGAGCAGAAATCCAAGAATAGATAAATTTTAGAAAGTAAAAACAGTTTAACTTTACCTACTTTACCTCTCCCCCAACACAGCATAGATCAGTGCTGGTAGAGACCCCCCTTGGTCTGTGACTTCACCCATGAGGAAAGTGTACGCTTGACATCTTCCACTTTGCAGGATGCTCCCTATGATGCCCACTTTTTCTTTTCTTTTGTCTTACCCAGAATACTGAGGAGATCAGCAAGTTAAGTAGCTGGGAGAGATTGGGATCAAGGAAGAAAGGTAAGGACTTATAGCAAAGAGAACTCCCAACTTGACAAATTACCACAATCCTTTTAACATCATCATGGACTCTATTCAAACTCCCACTCACCCACAAACCATATGGAATGCCTAATCTACAGACCCTCCAATGGTCCATGGGTGCCCCAAACACTCTACATACCTTACTCCTGCCCCCTCCTGTGGACAGCTTCTTGCATATGGCCCTATGGAAAAGTATTAAACTAAAAATAAATAATAGGAGGGGCTCCTGAGTGGCTCAGTCAGTTAAGCATCCAACTCTGGCTCAGGTCATGGTCTCACAGTCTGGGTTCCAGGCCTTCATAAGGCTCTGTGCTGACAGCTCAGAGCCTGGAGCCTGCTTCAGATCCTGTGGCTCCCTGTCTCTTTGCTTCTCCCCTGCTCACACACATGCTCGCTCTCGCTCACTCTCTCTCTCTCTCTCTCTCAAAAATGCATAAATATTTTTAAAAAATAAGAAAACATAAAAATAACTAATAAGAGGAAACTTGGAAAATTGACAAATATATGGACATTAAACAACCCTCTGTTGAATAACAAGTGGGTCAAAGAGAAAATCAAAAGAGAAATCAGAAAATTTATTGAGACAAACAAAAGTAGAAACATAGCATACTAAAACTTATGAGATCCAGTTAAAGGGAAGCTTATAGCAAGAAATGTGTACATTAAAAAGAAAGAAAGTCCTTAATTAACAACTTGAAATTACATCTTAAGGAACTGAATAAAAAACACACTAAGCCCAAGGTTGGTAGAAGTAAGATAATAACAAATATCAGAGCAAAAAATAAATGAAAAAAAAAAAAACAAAGAACAAAATAAGAAGGAAAAGATTAAAAAAAACAGTTTTTTTGGTTGTTGTTGTTATTTGATAAGACAAGCAAAATTGACAAAACTTTAGCTAGACTAAGGGGAAAAAAGAAAAGAGTCAAATAAATAAAATCAGAAATGAAAAAGTAGATTTTACAAAAGATAACACAGAAATACAGGGTTTTATAAGATGGCACTATGAACAAATATGAACCGGAAATTTGGATAATCTAGAAATGGTAAATGCCTAGAAATATAAGCCTTTTAAGAGTGATTCATGAAAACAATTGAAAATCTGATCGAAGAACAATAAGAAGACTGAATCAGTAATCAAGAACCTCCCAAGAAAGAAAAGGCTAAAACCAGTTGGCTTCACTAGTGAATTCTACCAAATGTTTAAAAGAGAATTAGTATCAGGGTTCCTGGGTGGTTCAGTTGGTTAAGTGTCCAACTCTTAATCTTGACTCAGGTCATGATCACATGCTTTGTGAATTCAGGCCCCACATCAGTCGCTGTGCTGATAGTGCGGAGCCTGCTTGGGATTCTCTGTCTCCCTCTCTCTCTCTGCTTCCCCCTTCCTTCTCAAAAATATATACTTTTAATTTAAAATACAAAAGAATTAATATCAATTCTACTTAAACACTTTCAAAATTTGAAAAGAAGGGAACACTTTCAAACTCATTTTATCTGGACAGCACTTACTCTGGTATGAATGTCAGACAAGGCCACTACAAGAAAAGAATATTACAAGCCAATATCCCCAATGAACACAGTATAAAAATCCTCAACAAAATACTAGCAAGCCAAATTCAATAGCTCATTAAAAGGATAATACATGATAATTAAGTGGAATTATCTCTGGGATGCATAGATATTTCAACATATGCAAATCAATTGATAGGATATATTATATTAACAGAATAAAGGATAAAAATGATATAATCCATTATTAGATGAAGGAAAAAAACTTAACAAAATTTAACATACATCATGATAAAAACTCTCAACTAAGAGGTACAGAAGAAATGTGCCTCATAACAATGAAGGCCACACACCATATTTAACATTGAAAAGCTGAAGTTTTCTTCTAGTGATCAGGAATAAGAAATGGCTTTCCATTCTCACCACTTCTATTCAACATAATTATGGAAGCACTAGCCAAAGCAATTAGGAATAAAGAAGAAAAAGACATCCAAATCAGAAAGGAAGAAGTAAAATTGTCTCTGTTTGTAGGTGACATGATCTTACACAGAGAAAATCTTAAAGACTCCAGTAAAATACTGTATGAACTAATAAACACCTTCAGTAAAGTTGCAAAATACAAAATCAACATACAACCATCAGCTGCATTTCTATAAGCTGATAATTATCTGAAAAAGAAAGAAAGAATGCAGTCTTATTTGTAATACTATCTGAAAAAATAAAATATTTAGGAATATGTTTAACAAAGGAAATGGAAGATCCATAGACTGAGAACTGCAAAATATTGTCTAAAGGAATTGAAGAAGACAGAAATATATAGAAAGATATCCCATGTCCATATATTTAAAGAATCTATATACTTAAAATGTCAGTACTATCCAAGATGATCCACAAATTCAATGCAATTTCTATCAAAATACCACTGATATTTCTCACAGAAATGGGAAAAATAATCCTAAAATTTCTATGGAACCATGAAAGATCTTGAACAGCTATATCAACTTTTGGCAATAATAAAGGTGGAGGCACACTTCCTAATTTTAAATTATATCAGAAATCTATAGCAGTCAAGACAGTATAAAATCAGCTACCACCATAAAAACAGGCACAGGGACCAGTGAAACAGTATAGAGAGAGCCCAGAAATAAACCCATGCATATACAGTCAATTAACCTTTGACAAAGACATCAAGAATACACAGTGGTGAAAGCATCATTTGCTCAACAAATGGTGCTAGAAAAATTGAATATCCACGTGCAGAAGGATGAAATTGGTCCCCTGTCTTATACCATACACAAACTTCAACTCAAAATGAATTAAAGATTTAAAGCTAAGACCTGAATCCAAAGAAGTCCAAGATAAAAACATGAAGGAAAAGCTCTTTGACGTTGGTCTTAGTAATGATTTCTTGGATATGACACAAAAAGAACACGAAACAAAGGCAAAATGAACAAATAGGTCTACATCAAACTAAAATTTTATGTATAAGATAGAAAAAACAAAGATGAAGAGGCAACACATGAAACAGGTGGAAGTATTTCCTAACCATATATCTGATAAGATACAAAACACATAAGGAACTCCTACAGTGCAATAAAATAAAAATAAAAATAAATAACTTGACTTTACAATGAGCAATGAACCTAAATAGATTTTTTTCCCAAAAAGACACATACACAAATGGTCAACAGTTATAATGAAGGATGCTTAACATCAGTAACCATCATGGAAACACAAATCAAAACCACTATAAGGTGTCACCTCACACCTGTCAGGAGGGTTATGATAATAAAATGAAAAGATAAGTGTTATCAAGAGTGGAGAAAAATAAACCCTTGTACACTATTGTTAGGAATGTAAATTGGCACAGACACTATGGAAAACAGTTTGGTAGTGCCTCAAATAACTAAAGATAAAACTACCATATGATCCAGCATTCTCACTTCTGGATATACATACTCAAAGCAAATGAAATCAAGACCCTGAAGAGGTAACTGTACTTTGTGTTCACTACAGCATTATTTATAAGAGACAAGATAGGAAAGATAAGTGTCCACTGGCAGATGAATGAATAAGGAAAATGTAGCATATGGATACAATGGACAATTATTCAGCTCTAACAAAGGAAATTCTATCTTTGGCTACAACAATGATAAACTTGTAAACCTGTACTACATTATGCTAGTAAAATTAACCAGACACAGAAAGAGAAATACTGCATTATCTGAGTCACATGTGGCATCTAAAAATGTGAGCCTCCTAGAAACAGAAAGGAGAATAGTGATTACCAGAGAATGGAAGGGAAGCATTTGGGGAGATTTTGATCAAAGTGTACAAACTCAGTTATAAAATTAATAAGTTCTGAAGATTTAAGGAATAACATAGTGATAGAGTTAATGTGTACTTGAAATTTGCCAGGGGGGTAAATCCTAAATTTTCTTGACATACACATAACAGGATAACTGTGAGGTGATATGTTAATTAGCCTGACTGTGGTAATCATTTTACAACATATATGTATGTCAAAACATCACTCTGTACACCTTAAATATATATATTTTATTTGTCAATTATACCTCAATAAAGGCAAAAAAAAATAAAAACCACTTGAAAGGAAAAAATGTAAGAAGAAAAACCCATGTTTTGATCGGTAAGTAGGGACAAATCATGAAAGAGATGGTATGAAATATTTAGGAGTCTCTGAACTACTCAGACCAGAGCTGCACACTGAAATGTCTTCAGAGGCCAAAGTGGAAATCCGATTCTGTGAAGTTGGCAGTAGTAATCGGTATTAAGTTGCAAAAACTGTGAACTACTGGAGACCTGGCTCATTTCTTACTAAAAAATCTCCAAGTTCAAATGAGTTTAATACAAAGTACAAGCCAACGAAATTCTCCTTAGGTCATACTTGCTCAAAAGTCAACAAATTATATTGCCAGCAATGAGCTCTAGATAGCCACTGAAGAAATTCAATGATGGTATCATATTAGCATGATGATCTATAGAGGCATGAATGTCCATGATTGCTACTCTGTCATTTTAGCAAGATTTTCAGAGAAGGTGAGGCAATGAGACAGTATTTTGAATGTCTTGCATTGCACTAGACACAGAAGAATACTCAACAAATAGTAATATCTTCCCCATTCTCACCATTTCTGTCTATCTGTAACTCTATAAAGAAGAGAAATCCACATAAAGAGAGATCCATATTGATGGTGAGATAATAATGGTAGTTTCCTAAGATTGCTGTAACAAATTGTCACAAAATGTGACTTACAATAACAGAAATTTATTCTCTCACAGTTCTGGAGGCCAGAAATCTGAAATAAGTTTCACCAAGTAAAAATCAAGGTATTGCCCGAGGTGTGCTTCCTCAGGATATTCTAATGCAGATTCTGTGCCTTGTGTATTCCAGCATCTGGTGGCTGTCAGAACTCCTTAACTCGTAATCCCACCAGTCAAATCTCGTCTCTCTGGTCACATTCCCCCTTCTTTTGTTAAAGCTTCCTTGGTCTCCCTGGTGTAAAGATATATGTGATGGCATTTAGGGCCTGCTCAAATAATCCATGATAGTCTCTACACTTGAAGAATTTTACTTTATAATCACAATTTATACCATGATATACGGTAATACTCATAGGTTCCAGGGGTTAGGATATGGATACCTTCTCGGAGGCCAGTATTCATTTGGCCATAAGTAAGAAATCAGTTTTTGGGGGCAAATTGTTTTGGAGCCTGATTTAGTCAGAGTTCTCTGGAGAAACAGAACTAATAGGGTATATACATATATCTTATTCCAGTATATGGTATATACTATACACACACACACACACACACACACACACACACACACACACACACACTATTCCAGTAGAAAACTCTACTAGACTTTGAAGCAATCCTTTCTTCTACTTCTTAGCTTTATCATAGATGCAGATATCTTCAAAGTCAGAAGTTAACTACATTTTTCAAGGTGTCAACAAAAATGTTTTTGGTGGAATAAACACGACAGTTGCCGGTAAACATCCTTGCCTGCATAATAAAATGCCCAAGGTTATTTGCCACAATGATGACTTGCATCACCTTGGTCATGATGTTCTGATGCCATGGGGCTTTAGCTAAGTGGACCGTCCGCTTGCTTCTCCCTCACACAGTGGTGGTGGGGGCCCCACTCTGCATGACCACTTACCAAAGCTTCCTTAGTTCTACCTGGTCGTGGGAAGTGCTGAGAACCCAAACTGTTGTATTCATTCATTGGATTAGTTCTGCTATTCACCACATTTTGAGAAACACTGTAGTTGGCAGTTTTACTAAACAATGGGGAAAACAGCAAGTGCTAAAAAATTGCAGAACCCATGTGATTTATAAGGGGATTTATAGAAAACCATAAGATGATATTACAGGTAAAATAAAGGAAGTGTTTTGAAGCAATCTTTCCACTAACAGTTTATGGAAAGTTTAGTATTGCAGCTGTCCAGGAAGCCTAATTATTTCAGTCTCTGTGGATTTACAAAACATACACATAATAGAGAAGGAAAGCAAGTGGAAAGACAGTAAAAGACGAACATTCTTCTTTTCTTTATTCTAGATATATAATAAAAACCTTGCATTTGTGAAGCATTACACAAATTCAGTGAAGAACTGAAAACAGCAAAGTTTCGGTATCATATAAACCATCTTAATAAATAACATGGGAATACATATAATTAAATACCTTACTACTATCATAATAATGGAAGATGTAGAATAAAAATATGAATGTGAGAAGAATTTAAATTTGTACAGCATCATGACAACCTAGAAATGATCAGTTACCATAATTACATATTAAAAGCTAATGGTGTAAGAACACTGGGTGTTGTATGGAAAACAATTTGACAATAAAATATCATGGAAAAAAAAGTTGATGGTGTGCATTTTACTACAACAGATGGAATATAGGGTCTTTCTTATAAATTATTCTAAAATGATTTTTGGAAGCATAAATATAGTGATGTCAAAATATTAAAGTAAAGGGAAATAATGCGATTACGTGACAAATATGACTTTTTTAAGTAAAATATTTTTATAATATTTAAGACTGCTTCAAATTTAACCAACTGAGCCACCCAAGCACCCCTAGACTGCTTCAAATTTTAATGTGAAATTAATCATGGCCCTTATGTTTAAAGGTTTCACAGTAAGGAGGATTTCTGAAATTATTTAACAGGCAGTGATATGCCATAAAAATGAAGTAACTACTAATATTTATCTTGGATGTGTCTCTGTCATGTGCATGATTAAAACATTTTTATATCATCAGAAAACTATAATCTTGCATTGCTTTATTCTTCTTTTTAATCTGCCACAACTGCTTCTATAATATGATCTGCCCAAATAAAAAATCAACTTCTTTAAAAAGTTCATTGCCGCAAAAACAACATTCCCATGACAAAAAGATATGAACAATATGAAGGGGGAGGTTTCACTCCCAGTTAGGACATGGAAGGACACAAAAGATCTCACTCTTGCTGAATCAACAGTAAGCCACCAGAAAACAGTCTTTGTTATAAAATCAGTGACAAGCTGTCGACTCCAGAAAACTACTAGAATTAAACTCTAGAATTATGAGTCCTCCCTCCAGAGCTAAAGATAAGGGACATTTTCATATCTGGGGCTAGTTGATGAGGTTAGGGCAGGTGTAGAAAGAAATAAGCCCCCAGAGAAGTGTCTCACAGGACAAAAGGAAGAAATGCTTGAGAAATTTGGGACTGGCCTCTCAGGTCTAAAATTAGAGGAGAGGAAAAGGCAAGGATAAACTCTGCCAAGTAGTTATTTTTCAGGGGAATTCCTCAGAGTAAACAGAGTTGTGGCAAAGCTGAAAAGCAGAGAGAGAACTCCCAGTTTGGGAGTGTCTGCAAATCTGGCAAACAGACTGAGACATAGTCCACTTGATAGGACCCAGCAGCATTTAGGTGCCTGGTCTCTGGGCTCATTGGGAGGAGAGAAACCCTGAGTCCACCTTCAAAGCATTTGAAGCCAAAACTGAATTGAATTATGGAAGCTATAACCAAATCTCCAATTAGTTCACTTTGGGCTGAGTGGAAGTTTAGAATCTGAGCTGACAAAAAGAGGTCTTAGAATTGCAGAGTTGGAATGCCAGAGCCCTTCTGGGAAAAAGGTTACCCCATTGGCTGAATAATGCAAATTCCTTGAAAAAACATCAATTTACCAGAGTAAAACAATTAAAAAGTAGAAAACCTGAATAGACCTATATCTGTTAAAGAAATTGAATATCATAATGATAACAATTTAATTATTATAATTTAATTATTAAATTTAATTCTATTGACAATTTTAAGAAGTTCTCCACAAAGAAATCTGCAGGCCTAGAAAGCTTCATTGACAAATTGTCTCAAAAATAAAATAAATAAAATAAAAATAAAAAAATAAATTGTCTTAAACTTTTATCTATGAATTACACCAACCTTATCAAATTCAGAAAATAGAAGAAACTCACCTCATTTTAGTAGGCCAGTATAACAACAATACCAAAATTAGACAAAGACATGACACAAAGAGAAATACTTTGTTTAATGTTGCTACTGTCTTGAAATACTTAATTTTTTAACATGGAGGTCCTTTATTTTTATTTCATACTAGGCCATACTTAATTGTAAAAGACTGAATACTTTCTTAAGATCAGGAAAAAGTCCAGGATGTTCACTACCATTCCAACTGGAGGCCCTACTTGATATAATAATTTAAGGAAGAAATGAAAGGCGTAAATCTTGGAAAGAAAAAAATAGTAAAACTGTCTCTACCTGCAGGTAGAAAGATTGTTTAAGTAGAAAAACCTAAGAAAACTATTTTTAAAATTACTAGAATTATTACACAAATTTATCAGTCTGGCAAGTATAAGGTCAATATATAAAAATCAATTGCATTTCTATATGCTAACAATGAGCAATCTGAAAGGGAAAAATTTTAAATTACCATTTAAATTACTATCCAATGGGGGTGCCTAGGTGGCTAATCAGTTGAGCATCCAGACTCTTTATTTCAGGTCTAGGTCATGATCTCAGGGTCCTAGGATCAAGCCCCATGTCAGGCTCTGCTCTTTCTCCTTCTCCCATTCTCTGCTTGTATGCTTTCTGTCTCAAATATAAAAATGAAAACATTTTAAAAAATAACATGACTTTGTATCAAACATAAAATATTTAGGATTTAGTTTTACAAAAGATATGTGAAATCAATACATGGAAAAATATAAAATATTACACAAGGAAATTAAGGAAATTCTAAGTGAATGAAGGAATATATCATGCTTATGAATTAGAATAATTGATCTGCTTATAATAATACATCTTAAATTTATTTATAGGTTAAATAAATTCTAATCAAAACCCTCATTTTTTTCTTTTAGAAATTGACAGACTAAATTAAAAAAAATTGACAGACTGATTCTAAACTTTCACTATTTGCTGATGACATGATACTCTATATGGAAAACCCAAAAGACTCCACCAATCATTAAACTGATACACAAATTCAGTAAAGTCACAGGATACAAAATCAACATACAGAAATCTGTTGCATTTCTATGCACCAAAAATTAAACAGTAGAAAAAGAAATCAAGGAATGGATCTCATTTACAATTGTACCAAAAACCATAAGATACCTAGGAATACACTGAACCAAAGAAGTGAAAGCCTGTATTCTGATAACCGTGAAACACTGATAAAAGAATTGAAGATGACCCAAAGAACTGGAAAGACATTCCATGCTCATGGATTGGAAGAACAAATACTGTTAAAATGTCTATACTACTCAAAACAATCTACATATTTAATGCATTTCCTATCAAAATACTAAAATTCTCACAGAGCTAGAACAAACAATCCTAAAATTTCTATGGGACTCTTAATAGCCAAAGCAAACTTTAAATTATAATGCAAAGCTCTACTGATCAAAACAGTCTGGTACCTGCATATAAATCAATGAAACAGAATAAAACAGTTTTTAGGGGTGCCTCAGTGGCTCAGTTGATTAAGTATCTGATGTTTGATTTCTGTTCAGGTAATGGTCTCATGTAAGTCCTGCATTTTTTGTTGGCATAACCTAATCACAATATGCATCCTGATGCCCAGTGAAACTGAAAATGCAGAAGTTTGTGTGTGTTTCATTCACTCATTCATCCAGCCAGCCAGCCACCAGCTAGCCATTCCTTCCCAACCCCCTTCCATTTAGTTATATTCTGCAGTGAGAATTCTGGATACAAATAAGGAAAACCCTCAAAACTCAATGGGAAATTTCTTCTTTTTTTTAGCTATCTATGAATGACAAGTTCACAAATTCAGTTGACTTGGATCTTTGTCTTTTACCTTTTGTCCTTATTTTCTACTTTAATGCATTTTTTCAAATAATCTATTTTGTTTAGTTCTTTAATTTCAAAATTTATTGAAGTTTTCTTTATGACATGCATAAATGATTTTTAATACTTGATAAGCACTGAAAAATGTATATGCTTTTTATTAGTTACAAAGTTTGACACATATATTATAGTTTACCAATCTGTCATATCTGTAATTTTTCATAAAACCATATTTGAAAATTACTGGATCTCACCAATTCTATACAATCACAAATCCTCTATTTTTTTCATTGTTCATCAGCTGCTTCCAAATTTACTTTCTCCTTTACCCCACTTAGATTCTGTGGCTCATTGCTATATTTTTATCCTTACATAGTCCCTCAACTCCCTTGACACATTTCCATCCAGTGTTCTCACTGGTAAAACCCAAATCATAGTTTAATCCAATACTCTGAATTCTGGGATTGTATGCAATTATCTGTGTCCTCTATCTAGAGGACAAGATGACAGATATCATTTTAAATTTATGCCCATAAACATCAAATGAGTTCTCAGTACTTTCAGTGATTCTATTACATATTCTTTATCAATTCATTTTCCCCGTTTTCCAGTTTGCGATTTTATAACTTTTGGTCCTGAAACCCCTCAGAGGATGATCACAAATATAAGTTTGACTTAGAAGATAGAGACATTTAAAGGAAAACTTCATCTTACTATGCCAAATCCAGCAACCCTCTGACTTCATAACTACATTCTGTGTCTTCACTTATATGCCAATTAATTTGTATCTCTGCTCCCCTGTAAAGACAGTCTGTTCTACAGTCCTCTTTAAAGGTTTGGTAACATCTCTTTTTCTATCACATGACCAATTTATTTTTCTCTACTGGATCATTTCCAGAGGCATATAGACACGTCATTGTATCTCCAAGCATATTATAATAATAATGATAATAAGACTTTTTCTCTCCCATGTTCCCATCTAGCTAGCCACCAACACATTTCTTTGTTTCCTTTTGAAACAAACTTCTTGAAAGAGGTAACTAAGTTTATTGTCTTCATTTCCTCTTTTATATTCTCTTCTTAGCCTAATCAGGCTTTTATCCCCAACGTATTACTAAATCATTCTCAACAAAGATGTATATGCTGTGAAACTCATAAATTTTAGGGGTGCCAGGATGGCTCAGTCTGTTAAACATCCAGCTCTTGATTTTGGCTCAGGTCATGATCTCACAGTTCATGAGTTTGAGCCCCACATTGGGCTCTGGGCTGATAGCCTGGAGCCTGCTTGGGATTCTGTCACCTTCTGTCTCTGCCCCTCCCCCACTTGCTCTCTGTATCTTTCTCAGAATAAATCATAATAAACTTTAAATCTATATATAAATAATAATAAACTTTAAATCTATATGTGTGTGTGTGTGTGTGTGTATATATATAAATTTTAAATGTCTGAGCTCAGTGCTCAGAGCAGGGCCAAAGCGATGTTTTCATACAGCCATATGTATTTTGTTTCATTTGTAGAAGGAGAGAAGTTAATAGTACTTGGGCGGGACAACTCTCTTACTGCTCCTCTGTCAGTACCTCCTAGCGTGACCCACCATTACTTTGGCCCGGACCATTAAAGGGACTCCTAATCGGTCTCTCTTCTCTACTCTGCCACTTCCCCCAGTCAATTATCCATAGAAAAAGCAATATCTTTTTAAAAATAAAGTAAGTAATGTCTCTCCTGTGAAAGGGTCTAAAAGAATGACGGTTTTCCATGGTAGCCCTGACTGGACCTTAGCCTCCTATTGTTTCTCTTCATCTTTATTAATAAACCCAAATTGTCCACCAAAGAATACTAAGCCAGAACCCTTGTCATACTACCCCCGCATCCTGACTCATTACTAACTGAATGTAAAACTTCCCATACCTCTTAAGAATTTGAAACAAAATTTGTAACAAAATTCTCAAGGAAACTAAACTTTTGACCTTCCTCAATCTATTCATTAATATCTTTAAGCTCCATAGACTCTCAGATCATTCATCTTCGAGTTGCTCTCACATTATAATTTCTTATAAAACCTGTGCTTCGTGGCTTTTCTTCTTTCACACTCTTAACACTAAATGCTCTCTTGTGGCTCTCTCCAGAACTCAGGAAGAAAAAAATAATAATCACAGCTTTCAAGGTCACCCGTGAACTTCCCTACCATGCGTTGCTTTCTCACTTTGTCAGCTACTGAGGCCTGCCTGTTTTCAGGACTGTTCTCCATGTGGGCCTTTGTCCTGGCTGTTCACTATGTCTGGAAAATGCTTGCCTCACAGAATTCACGTATGTGCATGAACCATTCTCACACATACTTTTGGTCTTTTGTCAAACATCATCTCCCCAGGGAGAGGACGTATCTTAGCAATCTCTCTGTGGTGGTCCTATTATCAACATTGCCTTGAACTTGCCTCTCCTCTCTCTCTGTTACCCATGTATTGCCATAATAGTACATGATATATAATCACAATATTACATATATCTTTATTTTTAATATTTGATCATTCATTGTAATTTTTTTTTCTATTAACAGAAGATAACTACAAGTTAAGAGATATTTTTTGGCCTCTACATCAACCACTTTTTGTATTTCCACCACTTGCTTTTCATAAATAAAGTTAATAGCATTTGACATAAAATATTTATGACAATTATTTATGCACTTGAAATGAACCCCTTACCCAGAGTGGATACAAACTCTCATGGATGAGATTATTAAGATATTTAAAAACTGCCTTTCACTATCCAGAAATAACAAGGTATTTAGAATATATACAGAGAATGAGAGAAACATTCAGATAGTGTGTATCTACCCCACTGTGGTATGCTGAAAAATGGTCCCCCGAAATATCTACAGCCTAATCCCCAGGAATCTCTGATTTTGTCACTTTACAGGCAAAAGGGATTATACAGAAGTGGTTAAGGCTACATCTGTTGACATGAGGACATTAACCCAGATTATATAGTTGGGCTCCATCTAATCACATGAGTTCTTACAAAAGGGACGTAGGAGTATCAGAGGCAGAGGATGATATGAAAACAGACCCAGAGATTAGAGAGGGAGATTGAAGGATGCTACTCTTCTGAGTTTGAAGGTAAAGGAAGGAACTATAAGCAAGGAATACAGAAGGCTTTTAAAGGCAAAAAAAAAAAAAGCAAAGTTCCCTTCTAGACCCTCCAGAAAGAACATAGCCATGTAGATATTAGCCCTATAAGACCAATTTTGAACTTCTGACCCACACAACTATAAGAAAATAAATTGGGTTGTCATAGCCACTAAGTTTGTGGGAATTTCTTACAGCACCAATGAGATATTAATACAAGTACATAGCAATTCTCATATATAAAATGGCTCATATCTTTTTGATATAGACTATCTAGAATTCTACTCTCCTCTGATCATATGATGATTCTAATGTCCTCCTTTTCCTATAGTTTTTTCATCATGTCTTTGATCATCCATTCACTTTGGATTTTCCTCACTTTATGAGAGAGCTACTTCTTTTAGAACACATCCAGTTTGCTTCACAAAAATGGAATTAAAAAAAAGTTAGAGTTTAGTTCACTTACAGCTGTAGCTTAATTCTATGCATTTGGTCTAAATTAAGTCAGCCTATTTTACTGTTTTTGAGCTCATATTTTATCAATTTTTTATCTTCTTTATTCTCTGCATCAATATTTCTTTTTCCTTCTATCATTCTATATGTCATATTAGTCTTTGCTGTTAAATTGAAAAACCCTTTGTAAACTTTTAGTTTCTCCTGAAGTACACTAAGAATCTCTTGTTTATTTATGGAATGATTATTTTAAAATAAGACATTTACAAAATTCAGAGAACCGTTACATATATCATTTATTTGATTCACACAAAAATCCTGTAGTGCAGGTAGGGAAGATCTCATTATCTCCACTCTGTAGACTCCTAGAAGTCTTAGGCTCATTAAGCTCCCTTCCTTATCATCACCATCTTCACTCTCAACTAATTATCTCAAGTAAGAACAGAGAAAGATGATGGCACATGGCTCTCCATGGAAAACTCTTCATTACTTTGTTGCATTATTACTTATACACTTATATCTGTATTATAATTTACTTTAAAATAAGTCAGCTCTTCGGGGTAGTGCTGAATCTGATGTGACTTCAGTTTGAAGACTGGTAGAGGAAATTACATAATCACAGTGAAAGGTATCATAAATTAAATTATGATGGAGTGGCCAGGATAAGCAGAAATAGGACCTATTTTAAAGTTGCTAATGGATAATTTTGTCATTAAGTCATTTTACTTACTTACTCTGACACATTCTCTGACATATAATGTAAATTGGACTTCTGTTCCACACATTTAACCAGAAAAGAGCATCAAAGGGTATTTGAAAGGAAAAAGACATATTCTTAGAGAAAATATTTTAACAAAATTTTTGGTAAACTCTGAGATCTCAATTTCAGATATTGATACAATGATACATGGGCCAGTGTTGTAACAACTGGTGTCAGATCAACAATATAATATTTTATTCTTCTTTCGGTCAGGTAAGAAGGAAATAAAGCAGCATTTATTGTCTGTGAATGTTCAGTTACACTAAGTACATTTATATTTATTCCCATTCAGTCATTCCACAATATATCAGGTATTTTATCATATCCAATGTACTTTTGAGAAAACTGTGATGAAAAACGCATTTAAAAATGACCAAGAAAAAAACAGCAGGCATAGCTTGCAGAATCAGATTGATAGAGAAGACAGAAAACTAATATTAGCTCTGTCTTGTTACAATATAAAATGCAAGTCTCAAAAATATAATCCTCCCCTCGTATAATAGTTCCCAAAGTGTGGTCCTAGAACAGCATCACAAGGGAACTTAATATAAGTGCATATTATTAGGTCCCACCTTAGACCTACTGATTTCAGTAATCTGTTTTCAATAAGCTCTCTGTAATCCTGGATGCCTCTTCAAGTTTAAGAACCATTGCCCTAGTCTTTGTCTCTTGGCTTCACTACTTTTTTCCTTTCACCCTAGAAATGCTTTCTGTAAAATCTTCCAGAGGGCAAAACCCTCACTAAGCAGAATTTTTGTTTTGTTTCTTGAATTATAGTCTCTTCTAGAGAGGATCTTTGATTTTTTTAGACCTCCTTTTGACCTCAGTATAAAGCATCTGAGTTTCACTTCCTCCATTCCACATTACTTAGTATTATGTTTTCTCCCTTCTAAGAGTTCTGGTTTATGAGTTAAGTATTATTTATTACATGTGCCTTTGCAGTCTGAGAGAAGAGAGTGGGCAGTTAAAAGAAAGGCGGACTGGAACTTTGGGCAGTCATACTTATTGCTTGATACGACTTTTTAAATTTTTTTAGGCATTTCATACCAAAGATGAAAATGTAGAGTGTTTTCTTTTTTAAGGAATGGGGATGTTGGGCATTGGCCCAGCACTATTTACCTAATTCAGTGTGAGGTCCTAGAATCTTTTTTAAAAGAACTATTTGTGCTGGACTAATGCTAAGGTGACTTCCAATGATCTGCACCACCTAGTCTTCAGACCTTGATGAGAAATTTCCTTCCTTTGAGTTTGAACAGGACATGTGACTAGCCTATAGCCAATGACATATGGCACAGATGATAGGATGTCACTCCCATGAAAGGTTTATCGTATAAGATTTCATCTTAGCCCACTGGAGCTAGAAAGTCTCCTTGAAGTAAGTGGATGTTTGAGTCATCCCACATGACAAGGAATTGTAAGCACCCAAAATGCAAACTATAGGCAATAACCAGCAAAAAAAACTGAAGGCTTTGATCATATAGCAGCAAGGAGATCAATTCTGCCATCAACTGGAATGATCTTGGAAGTAGACTCTTTCTCTGTGAGACTCCAGATGAGAATGCAGCTACCCAACATCCACTGTGTTGGTGGCTATGAGGCTGTGAGACCAACCCTTATCAGAGGAGCCAGCAACCCATGTCTAGACTCCTGATTTACTAACCCTTTGGGATAATATATTCAAGTTATTTTAAGCTGCTAGGTTTGTGGCAATTGTATTACACAGCAATACAAAATTAATACACTGCTCTTCCCTGAGCTTTCAACCTTTGTTTCACTCCTTCACTTTTCCCTGGCAGCGGCTTAAGGGAAAAGACAAGGAGAACTTGAAAATGTGGGCCATACTGTGACTTGTGGATTCCTCTTCCCTCCAGGTTCTCAATTCCTCCATAGATCACATCTTGCTTAGTTTCATTTTTATGTCCAGGCCTGTTTGGGCCTATGTCTTTCAGAGATAATTAATGATTAATACTAGTTGGTGTCTGTCGTTTTCCTTACAGAATATGGAAAACCCAAATCAAGAATTTCCCTTCCTGATGAGCTCTGTAGTGACCGAGAAGGACTTCCTTCTTCAAGGGTTTTCAAGTCTCTCCTTCTGGCTTCCTCATATCTTCCTAGATCTGCTTTTCTCCAAATCATGAGGCATCTGTGAGACTGTGCCCAATTAGCTTCTCTGAACTGCTTATTGGAAGTCTAAGCAGTAACTGCTTTATTATTGCTATATATTCTCTCAGATCTCTCTGGTCACTACTTTTTTAAAAGACTACAACATAAGACTGTGATCCTTCCTTAGTTTCAGTAATATAGGTATTATTTGATAGTCTGCATCTTGATTTTTTGTTTATTTTTAAAAACATAATACTTTTGTCAATGGCTCATGTTCTGAAAATCCTCTTGCCATCTGGATTCCCTCCTTTTGAATCAGTCGATTTTGATGCTGCAAAGCAAAGATATATTACCAGATAGATAACATTATTTCTCATCTTTGACTCTTTTCTTCTTTTTTTGAAAATTGTTTGTTTGTTTATGGAAAGGGAGAGAGAGCACTTGCAAGCAGGGAAGGAGCAGAGAGAGAGGGAGACCAAGGATCTGGTCTCTGTGTTAATAGCAGAGAGCCTGATGTGGGCTCAACCTCACTAACTGCCAGATCATGACCCGAGTCAAAATTAGATACTTAATATATATATAACAAATTTCTTGAGCTACCACTAACCTATAAAGAACAATGTTGATACACTTCATGATTCCACTTATATGAAGAATCCAAATAGTCAAACTCAGATAATAGAATGGTAGTTGACAGGGACTGGGAAGAAGGGAAAATGGGGGAATTGTTGTCCAATGGTTATAAAGTTTCAATTACGTAAGATGAATAAAATCTAGAGATCTGTTATACAACATAATGCCTGTAGTTAACAATACTCTATTGTGCCCTTAAAAATTTGTTAAGTGAGGGGTGCCTGGGTGGCTCAGTCAGTTAGGTGTCCAACTTTGGCTCAGCTCATGATCTCACAGTCTGTGGGTTCGAGCCCTGTGTCAGGCTCTGTGCTGACATCTCAGAGCCTGAAGCCTGCTTCAAATTCTGTATCTTCCTCTTTCTCTGCCCCTCCTCCTCTCATACTATCTCTTTCTCTCTCTCAAAATAAAATAAAGACATAAAAACATTTTTTTTAATTTGTTAAGAGAGTAGATCTCATGTTCAGTGGTCTTACCACACACACACACACACACACACACACACACACCCCAAAAGCAAAGGGGAACCAGGAGAAAATAGATGTGTCTATCACTATGACTCAGTAATAGTTTCATAAGTGCATGCTTATGCCCTAACTCACCAAATTAGATACATTAAAGATACGTAATCTTTTTGTATATCAATACAATTCTGCTGAACAATTCTAGTGTGTGAAGTGTCTTCCCTCCACTGCCAAGCGACTCTCAGACACCAGCTGGGTGTCCCATAATTCAGTTCAATTCTGAAAAGATCTACTGGCTGGGAGATAGCATTAAATTCCTTAAGTGAAGGGATCAATCCCACAGGACTGCCCCCAACTTAAGGTGCCAATCACAAGGTGCTATAAATAAGAGATTCCCATGACCCTTTCTTTCCTTGGCTTCAATTAATTTGTTAGAGTGCTCCTAGAACTCAGGAAACCAGTTTACTCAATAAATTAGCAGTTTACTACAAGAGACATTAAAAAATGCTAATCAGCAGATGAAGCAACACGTAGGTCAAGGTATGTGGGAAGGGGTGTGAAGCTTCCATGGTCTTAGAGAGAGTGCCACTTTCACCATATTCACCAGTGCATCAGCTCTCCATACCCATCCTTTTGGGTTTTAATGGAGGCTTAACTAAATAGGCCTGACTTTAATCAAAACATTGGCCATAGGCTGTTCATTCAACCTCCAGTTCCTCTCCCCTCCCTGGAGGTCAGGGGGTAGGACTGAATCTCCCACGCTCTGGACACCTGGTTGGTCCTCCTGGCAACCAGCCCCTATCTATCCACAGGTCTTTCCAATGGTCACTTCATTAACATAACAAAAGATACACTTATTGTTCTCACAGCTTAGAAAATCCCAAAGGTTTTAGGAGCTCTGTGCCAGGAACATAGATGAAGACCAAATGAATCTTTCTTATTATAGTTACAATATTAGAATCAACTATACCTCCATAAAGTTGCTTTAAAAAAGAGTAATGCTTATGAACTTGAATGTTGCCTTGTCTGTTAGTCAATCCTTCTCAAATTACAGTCTCTGTGTTAGTTGTTAAAACCAGGATGCCTGGAGGCCATCGAAAGAGGAGTCCTGGCCAGCTGTTGGAAAAGCTAGAGATCTGTTCTGGCAACACTTCAAAATTAAAGCCACACGATGTAGGATCTGGAATTTAAGAAATGAAACAGGGGCGCCTGGGTGGCTCAGTTGGCTAAGCGTCCAGTTTCAGCTCAGGTCATGATCTCATGGTTCCTGGATTCGAGCCCCGCATCAAGCTCTGTGCTGACAGCTAGCTCAGAGCCTGGAACCTGCTTCAGATTCTGTATCTCCCTCTCTCTCTGACCCTCCCCTGCTTGCTCTCTCTCTCTCTCTCTGTCTCTCAAAAATAAATTAAAAACATTAAAAAATTTAAAAAAAGAAATGAAACAGATGAACATAAGGGAAGGAAAAGAAAAATAAGATAAAAAGAGAGAGGAGGCAAACCATAAGAGACTGTTAAATACAGAGAACAAGCTGAGGGTTACTGCAGCGGTAATGGGTGAGGGGATGGACTGAATGAGTGGTAAGCATTAAGGAGGGCACTTGTGGGGATGAGCATTGAATGTTACATGTAAGTGATGAATCACTAAATTCGCCTGAAATCATTATTACACTATGGGTTAACTAACTTGGATTTAAATAAAATTAAACAACTAAACAAACAAAAAGAAGATCAGAGAAGCCCAAGACAAAGAAGGCCAGAAACCTTGGCCAACCAAAGAAGAAAAGTTACAAAACCTTGCTCCCAAGGAAAACCCCTTCCCCTAATGAATACTCCTCCCCCAGTAAACAACTGTCAAAAAAAGATAGAGATCCAAACCCCTTGCAGCTTACCCAATCTCACATCTAGAGAGTGTACTCTCACTTTTATAAACTTTCTCACTTGTACCACTCAACCATGGTGTCTGGTCTGTCCTTGAATTCTTTCCTGACATGAGATCAAGAGCGTCTGGTGACACTCCATGGACTGGCTGTGTAGAGGCCTCAAGGTCCTCAGGCTTCCAGCCTACCCCTGGATCAGTAGCATTAGCATCATCCTGGAATTTTTGGACATGTAAATTCTTGGGTTTCTTCCCAGAACTACTCAATAAAGAAACTCTAGGAATGAAGCCTAGTTATCTGTGTTTAATCAAGCACCCTAGGTGATTCTGTTGCACAGTAAAAATTGAGAAGATAGATAATGATAAGTGAAGATACATAGAATTAAGTGATAATATGATACATATTGGTGAAAAATGTAAAAGGCAAAAATTCTACCTTTGCAGCCTCAGTGACAGTGGGAAGTAAAAGTGAGTAATTGTAACTGGTGAAAATATTGCGCCATATGTGGGGACCCTGAAAATACTAGAACCAGTAGCCCATTGTCCTAAGCATTGCTTGAAGTTTGGGCAAGCTACAAGTCTCAGGAGAGGTTCCATATTTACTTAGTGCTATGTTTAAAAGGATATCAGACCAATAAAGCATGGTTGGTGGGAAAGGATAGGTGAGATCAATTACCCGGGATAATACAGCTGCTTCTTCGTGGTTTCTGCAGAGGATAAAGAACAGTGAAAACTATGCAAGGAATTATCGGAGGCCTGTGGTTGGGAAGGGAAGGCTGCTGTATGTGGAAAACACTATGACAAGAGATTAACAAACGTGTGGTCAATTGTCAGCAGCATTGGACACCGACACACACACCCAAGAGCCAGACAGGGTCTAGTGTGTCACAAGTGGGATCAGTGTGCGCAGAGGCTGTTGCCTAGACAGAAGTGGGCTGCAGCAGCTCAGATGGAGGCCCGTGGAGAAATGCAGGGTCTGTACTTCCTCTCCTGCCAACAGCACTATGAAGACTCATTTCCACTACATCCAGACACCACATCTTGCAAAAAGAGAGGGAGAAAGGGAAAATTCTATTTAAGAATTTCATTTCTAACTAATGCAATATTTACCAAAAAGGGAAAGACTTCAACGGCAAGGGATATTTAAGGCAGTACTCACCGATTTATCGCTGAGGGAATAAATATAAATATGTATTCCATAACACCCTGTCCTGCTCCCTCTTTGGGAAGAGTTGAATGAAAGTATTATCAGATATAGAATATAAGGCAACATAGTATTAGTAACAATATAAGCAAGCGAAATTTTCAATCTTGCTGGATTTTGTCAATTTTTAATGATCGTTTTTGGATTCAGCTTTCCTCTGACATCTTATAGTGTCTATTAGTATATTTTCATTTATTCTGCCTCTCAAAGACAAAACATAAAGTTGATATATTTTTTTATTTTATATAAAATATTTTTATTTTTCCATTTTTGTACAGTTGATTTAGCCTTAGTCTAAACTAAAAAATCATAAAGACTAAAATTATATACTCACTTAATCTGATTGTTTGTCAAATAACTTTAAAAAGACATCATTTGGAGTGCCTGAGTGGCTCAGTCGGTTGAGCGTCTGGCTTCAGCTCAGGTCATGATCTGACGGTCATGGGTTCGAGCCCCGTTGGGCTCTGTGCTGACAGCTAGCTCAGAGCCTGGAGCCTGCTTTGGATTCTGTATCTCTCTCTCTCTCTCTCTCTCTCTCTCTCTCTCTCTCTGACCCTCTCCTGCTCATGCTGTCTCTTTCACTCTCTCTCTCTTAAAAATAAATAAAACATTAGAGAAAAAAAATTTTTAAAGGCATCATTCAAGCAAAAAAATATTTTTTACTTAATCACATTTTGAGGTGAATATATTTCCTCTGGACTTTCAATTGAAGTTCATATTTAGGTAATTTTCTTCGATATACTGTGTACATATTGTGACAATATCTAACTATAGAGTCCTTGATGGCAACACTGATAATTGTAAATATATTTTCAAAGCAATGATAAAATAAATTGTTCTACCTTCATCTGTGTATCAGAAAGTGCTCCCCAGGCTTAGCATGGAGATTACCTAGTTAAATAGAGTCTTGACTGTCTGTTTTTTCCTATGTCTACGGAAGTGAAAAACCTATGGTGGGTTAAGAGAAGTTCTACACATGATTATGGGGAATGTGAGAAAAAAGGAATGCTTATTTTATGTGCTTTCTTCAATCATTAGAAACTATTTAAATGATGACTTTTTTCCTTTTCTAAGCCCTAGGAACCCTTACATGGCTGGGACGGGGAGGTTTTTTGGGGGGAAGGTAGCTACGAGCAAGTAACTTGTTCACAATACAGTCCAAAGACAAATATGTGAACAGTAACAGAATAAATGATAATTCCTGTAAAATGCAAATATATTTAAAGTACATTTGTGTCATAGAAAAAGACTAAGACATCCAGGAAGTAGTCAAGGGGACTTCACAAAAGTGGTAACATCTGAGCTAAAATTTTAAAAAGGAAAATTCTAAAGAGACTAGCAGGGGAAACATTCCAAAAGAAATATCAAGTTCTACTCTGGATATGCTTCTGAAAAAGACTGGAAATTCAGAATAAAATACTCTCTTGAAAGCTGCAGTGACACATTGTAAGAACCACAATGGTTAAATCAGGAAAACAAAGGCTGAAAAATAGTGATTGGTTATTCTCCTTCTCTGGAGTAAAGACAGTGAAGTTGTGATTGGGGTAATTAAAAGGAGCAGCTCATCAGATACAATTGGTAAATCCTGAAATGGGTGGCAGACGCTGTTTAATCTCCTTCCTAAATTTAGACAAAGCTATCCTCAATGATGCTTTGTT
Source organism: Suricata suricatta (assembly GCF_006229205.1). Taxonomy (NCBI): domain Eukaryota; kingdom Metazoa; phylum Chordata; class Mammalia; order Carnivora; family Herpestidae; genus Suricata; species Suricata suricatta. Next base: position 120,602,254 of record NC_043703.1, read on the forward strand.
AGAAAGTAAAGAAAACACGAACATGAAATTTTTTTTTACAGAATCAGAATTTGTATTCCTGTACTAGCCTTCAACTCAGAAGACAAACCACCTTCTCCTGATTATTTAGCAACAAAATAATCCCACCAACTAACAAGTAAATAAGGTGTATCTCATAATATCAAACACAGTTGAAACCACAAAAATACCAGTTTGTGTAAATGAAGAGTTTCTACTCTTCTTAAAAGACAAAATTTGAAAGAGCTACTCTGTGACCTGCACTGTTAATATGTGGTTGATAAAGTTTCAAACGGAACTGTCCTTCTTTTGAGATAGACCAACAAACACATTTTATGTGTCGTACACCCTATGGAACGGCAGAGTTGATGTCATTAACAGAATTTCAAATATCCTTGATTGTCCTTACCTGTATTTCCCTGTGCTAGCTTCTATCTCTCTGGTTTCTGGCTCTTTTCAATTTATCTAACAGTCTCTGAAGCTCTACCCGAGTAGCACTGCTCAGAAGTGCAACCCGCTCTGCTTCCCAAATGCAGTGCAAGGCCACCAAGTCTTTCCAAAATGCTAAATACAGTTACATCAAAATTCTAGAAATGATTATCAAGCAGACTGCTATCTTGCCCATCAGACTCATTTTGCTTTCCTAAAAATGTTAGTTCCAAAGGCAAGTTTGTGAAAAGAAACTCACTGTTAGTAGATCTTAGGTAAGCTCAGGGTGTCTGAAAAGCACGTTTTAATAGATAATAACAGTGTTTCAAGTTCTATATCCTATGGTTTTATTTGTGGTCACAAAACTCTTCACTTAGCATATAGACAGCTTATTTCTTCTGCTGGTTTTGCATGCAGGGACTGAACTCACATTCAATTGAATCGCTCTCTATATTCCTTATCTTTGTGTTTTTTCTTTCTCTTTATATGTGCATAGGATAGTTTTGTTCACTTATACAAAATAAACTCAGCCTCAATAGCATGACCCTCCCAAGCTAAGTAACCGATAGCATAAGAAGAGTTATAAATATGTGGCAACTAAAGATTTTCTTATCGTTGTAAATGTAACAAAATACAGAAACTTGCAAAATGTGTCCTGTGCAGCATGTTCTATTTACAGTGTATGAAATTATTAATATAAAGAAAGAATTGGGGTTCCCATGATCTGGGATGAATTGTTTTGTCTTCTGGGGTCCTTGTAGGTTGGCCCAGCCACTCCGTCCTCCCTCATGGCACTCAGAACAACATATGGGTGCTCAGGGAGGTGACAGGAGTACATCTCTCCAAAATACCTAGGGGTAGAGTTACTAAGGGGGTACAACCTTTCCTGGGCCAAGACACATTGCAGCTTCCATCCTGGGCACTTAAGGACCACCCTGAGCCAACAGAGGCAGAAGTGAGCCCTAAGAAAAGGTAGCTCTGTCATAGCAGCTCTCGGCAAACACGGGAACAAGGTGTTAATGGTGGGCCAGCGCTGGGGTCATTGCTTAAATGGATAACATCATCTCACTCTGAGGCACCTGGGTGTCCGACTTCAGCTCAGGTCTTGTCATAGTCCGCGACAGCTCAAAGCCTAGAGCCTGCTTTGGATTCTATGTCTTTGCCTCTCTCTGTCCCTCCTCAGCTTTCAATATCTCTCTCTCTCTCTCTCTCTCTCTCAAAAATAAACATTAAAAATAAATAATAAATAACATACTTGTTCATTAAAAAACTTTTTAAATAAAATTATGAGTTTTTGACTCTCAAAATACATAAATCTTACTGCTTATGCCAATATTTGTTATAAATATTGTTGTATGCCACAACTCTTAGAATACTCTCAACAATGGAGGTCATTCCCACATGTTTGTTTATTTATGCTTATTTATGTTTATTTATTTTGAGAGAGAGGGAACATGAGTAGAGGAGGGGCAGAGAGAGAGAGAGAGAGAGAGAGAGAACACCCAAGTAGGGTGCGCTCACAGCACAGAACCCAGCACAGGGCTTGATCTCACAAACTGAGAGATCATGCCTGAAGCCAAAATCAAGAATCAGAAACTCAACCAACTGAGCCACCCAGGCGCCCCTCTACACATTTAAAATAAAGATAAATAACCCATCTGTGGTTCTGAGTACATTCTAATGTTTATTACATTTTGGGACTTCTTTTTGGCCTTCTATACAGCTGATTTTTGTAATATTTTTATAATGTGATTCAAAGGGTAGTGCTTTCTCAATATCTCATATAAGATCTATCTATCTATCTATCTATCTATCTATCTATCTATCTATCTCCACTGATAGGATCTTACTTTTTATACACACACCATATACACATAAAGGGGTTTTTTTTGGCTTTATCTTTTTTCTGATAATAATTAAAATTCCAACACAATGTTGATTTATGTCTTTCCTTATCTTTGCTAGTTTTGTTATTTTGAAGGAAGTCTAATAGATGCATATACATAGGCTATTGCAATACTATCTTCATAATTTTTTCAAAGGATTCTTTTTTTTTAATTTTTAATGTTTTTTTTAAATTTATTTTTGAGAGACAGATAGAGACAGCATGAGCAGGGGAGGGTCAGAGAGAGAGGGAAACACGGAATCTGAAGCAGGCTCCAGGCTCTGAGCTAGCTGTCAGCCCCAGAGCCCAATGTGGGGCTCAAACCTACAAATCATGAGATCATGACCTGAGCCGAAGCCAGACACTCAACTGATTGAGCCACCCAGGTTCCCCATGTTACATAGAATTACTGAAGATATTTCATGTGTCATCATTTTCTTAACATTAGCTTTTGAAGAGCAGACGTTTACTTTTTGATGAAACTCAGTTCCTTATTTTTTTTCTGTTAGGGCTGTGTTTTTATTGTTATCTACAAGACATACTTAATTCAGTGTTACAAAGACGTTTTCTAGTTTTAGGAATTTTATAGTTTTAGGAATTTTTTTTAGGTCTATGATCCATTATGAGTTGATTTTTATATAAAATGAGGTATTGAAATTTTCATTTTTGGTTTTTTATATGGATATCTAATTGTGAGTCTTTCATCTTTGTAATTATTTGTCAACCTCAATTAGATTACTCTCATTCCTTTATCTTTCGACATAAGTTTTAGAATCAACTTGCTGATTTCTGTGAAAAATAATTCTGAGGTTTTGATTGGAATTGTGGTAAATCTATAGATAAACTTGGGGAGGATTGGCATCCTAACAATATTGATTTTTCCAAACTATGATATCAATATATCTGTTGAGCTATTGAGCTAAACTTTGAAATTTTTCATGAGTGTATTGTAGGATGCACCATACTAATTTTTAGTACTATTTTCATACTATTTTTTTATTTTAGTTTATACTTGGTCATTGTTCACCCGCACTTGGTTTTTGCACATAAGCCTTATTTATATCCTATGACTTTTCAAACACTGATATTCGTTCTAATAGCTGTCTTGATGATTCTTGCGGATTTTTCTGTATAGGTGTGATATTCTGATTTATAATAAGAAATATATTTTCCTGACATGGGCTTCTGAAATTTGTGACTTTGTAAGTAATAAGAGTACTAGGAGTATATTGATTCTAATAGGATGACTCTGGGTAGGCTCCTGGATGAGAAACTGCATCAGAAAGACCAAACCATGATTAGAAGCTTGGAATTCTCAGCCTCACCCCTTCATCCTTGAAAGATGAGAGAGAGGCTATGAATGGAGTTAATAATTCATAATGCCTATGTGAAAAAGCCTCCATAAAATCTCAGTAGTAGGGGATTCAGAGAGCTTCCAATTTGGTGAATACAACCAGAGTGGGAGAATCCCACACCCAAAGTCCTAGTGGGATAGAAGTTCTTAGGCTTCACCCTATGTGTCTCTTTATCTAGTTGTTCATCTGTATCTTTCATCATATTCTTTAATGAGCTATAAACATAAGTAGGTGTCTCGCTAGTTCTGCAAGTCACTCTAGCAGATCAATCAAACTTGAGGAGAGGACTGTGGGAACCTCCTATTTGTAACCAAATTGGACAGAAATTGCCAATAACCTAGAGGCCTGCTATTTATGATTGGCATCTGAAATGATGTGGGAGCATTCTTACAGGACTGAGCCCTTAGCTTATGGAATCTAATGCTATCTCCCAGTACGATAGTGTCAAAATTGAGTTGAATTTTCTGGACACCCTGCTTGTATGCAAGAATTGTTTGTTGATATGGAGAAAAACCTCCACACATTTAGTGATCAGAAGTGAAGTGTTTTGTGTGAGTAGCAAAGAAGACACACAGGAAAGAAACACACAGTAGAAAAGACCTGAGTTTTTCTATTTTAATCAAAATCATGTTGATTATGAATAGCTTCACTTTTTTTCTTTTCTAAGATACATGCATTTTACATTTTTTGTTTGCCTCATTACCCTATGAATTCAGTGTGTTGCAGAATAAGAAGTGATGAGAGCCATGTTTTTAATCTTGGGGAGAAACAGTCACTTTTTTAAATGTTTATTTATTTTTGGAGAGAGGGAGAGAAAGAGACCAAACACCAGTGGGTGAGAAGCAGAGAAAGAGGGAGACACAGAATCTGAAACAGGCTCCAGGCTGTCAGCACAAAGCCAGACGCAGGGCTTAAACTCACGAGCCATGAGACCATGACCTGAGACAAAGTCAGACATGACTGAGCCACCCAGTGCCCCCAAAACAGTCTTTAACCACCAAATATCATATCAATTACAAGATTTTTTGTAGATGTCCTTTATCATACTGAGACATTTCATTTCTCCTTGAAGAACTCGATTTTACTTGACAGTCTCCATGCCCTACTGGTTAAGAAGACCTCAGGTCCTGCTCACAGAGCTTCTATTTAGCACCTAGTCACCCCAGAGTTATCAAAAAGAACATCCCACTGTACCTTTGAGATTCCTCTTCACTCCCAGTCCTGAATATCAGGCCCCCATACATACACATATTTTTGTTGCTGTTAAGGTTGTGAAACTTTGTTGTATGTGCTTTAAATTGTTCTGTTTTCCTGGTATTTCATGGATGGAGTGCATTAGTGTAGTCTTCCATGTTGGCTAAAGACAGAAATTTGTATCCCCATTTTGCAGGTTAGGAATCAAATGTTTAGCACCTTTTTTTTGGAGGAAGGGAAACTGAATCCCCAAGAAGTTAAGAAATTGTAAAATTCAAATCTGCTAGATCTTAAAATTCATCTTTTTCTGTTAGTCTTTGAAACATTATCTACATATATCAAAGCAGACACCACAACAGTGAAAAAGGAATGGCTTAGGCAAGGTGCATAATTTGATCTGGGTTTTCTAAAATATTTTAGATTTATAAAACAAAATGGTAGAAAGTAAACATTTCATTAATTTGTAGCATTTTGCTCATTTCTAACAATTATTTCTTCCTACTTCAGTCAAAACTGAACTAATATCATGCAATAGTCACATCAAAAATATATAGAAGACTTAAAGCACCTGGGAGGCCCAGTTGATTGAGAATCCGACTCTTGATTTCCACTCAGGTCAGGATCTCACAGTTTGGGCTCATAGTTGGGCTCCGCACTGACAGAGCAGAGCCTGCTGGGGACTCCTCTCTCCCTTTCTTTCTGCCCGCTCCCCTGTTCATGCACACACGTATTTTTCTGTCTCAAAATAAATAATAACATTAAAATATATATGTATATATATGGAGTACCTGGGTGGCTCAGTTGGTTAAGTGTTGGACTTCAGCCCAGGTCATGACCTCACTGTTGAGGAGTTCAAGCCCCGCATCAGGCTCTGTGCTGACAGCTAGCTCAGAGCCTGGAGCCTGCTTCAGATTCTGTGTCTCCTTCTCTCTCTGCCCCTCCTTCACTTATACTCTGTCTCTCAAAAATAAACACTGGGGTGCCTGGGTAGCAGAGTCACTCAGGTCATGATCTCACAGTTTGTGGGTTCCAGCCCCACATCAGGCTCTGTGCTGACTGCTTGGAGACTGGGGCCTGTTTCAGATTCTGTGTCTGTCTCTCCTCTGCTCACACTTTGTATCTCTCTGTCTCACTCTCAAAAATAAAGATTTTTTTAAAATTTTAAATAAATAAATAAACATTAAAAATTTTTAATATCTATCTATCTATCTATATATATATAGAGAGAGAGAGAGAGAGAGAAGACAAAATGAATGGAAGGGATAGTACAATCTAATGAAATAATGGAGATTTCTAATGAATAATGGAAATTTCAAATACACATACTGATGCGGAGAGAAATTCTTCCAACGACCATCTCACCTGACATTTACTATCTTAGCACACACTGTATATGCCAGATGGTCTTAGGTTTAGCTAGTACTGTGAATGAATTTATGTTTAAAAGAGCTAGTACTTAAGTTAAACACCAGGAAAGGGACAAATAAATTGGTGTTTTGGGTTTTTTGTTTTGTTTTGTTCTGCAAGAAAGCCAATTTTACTTGTTTAGAAAAAATAAATATCTGCTGCTAAATACAAATCACTGACATTTAAAAAATCCATATTACTTGTTGCCTTTTGATCATATGCAGTGACATTCTGTTTTGTATTGTGACGTTTAAAGCAATACGAAATTCAAACTGCCCTTCTGAACACTATATTTTCAAATATTTTAACACATTAATGACTTTGCACTGAACCAGAAATGTGTCTATGCATTAAGCATTTAGACTATGAGAAGCTCACAATAAAATGTAAAAAACAAATTATGAATTCTAAGCATAATTTGTGTGTGTCGATGTATGCATAATGAAAGGAAGAAAGTTGCCTTACCAAAGTAAATTCTTATAGAGAATCATAAAATGGAAGGGAAATAATTAATAACTTTCTCCAAGTGTCTTATTTATACAAACCTCTTGACAGAATGAAGCCACAACTACCAAGCCTCAATTTGTGCTAAGTGTTTTCATATGGTAATGGATGAAATAACTCCAAATTTAACAAATTTTCAAATCTGCTGCTTTTTATGTCTCCAATGTTTTCCAATTGCTCTATCAGTCACTATTTTATCTTTTATCACCTGAGTGATTAAAGATGGGCATCACAGTTAATCACGTTTACCTCATAGACTATTCAAATTGTCATAATAAACTTCAAAAATGGCCTTGCACCATGTCATAAATAGAGCCAAATGAGGATTCAGAAGATTTACTCTATCATATAAATACTAAAGCGAGGCAGTCTAACATGTACATGGATTAGGTAGTCATCTAAATAGGTTTATTTGAGAGGCACTCAGGAAAGATCTCTGCTAGGCAAGGATTTTGTCCATTCTTTGACAGAGTTCCTGAAATTACACATTTAAGATTCATTCTTCTTTGGTTCAGACACTGGACTTTCTAAAATTTTTATTTTTAAAAAGCCAGTAGCCCTGAAAATTAGAGAAACAGTTTCCGATCTTACCCTTATTCATTGAAGGTAACAGATCCATTGATTTTACTATCAATAATAAAATTTTATTACCTACTCCACATTTTCAGTTTGAGTGTGGTGGCCCCGACATGTGATGTTCATTGCTCTTCTAGTCCCTTGGTGCCGTCTCCACAATGACAGAAACACTTATCCATGTGGTATCTGGTGCTATAATTCTGGAAGGAAGATGAATCTGCACTCTGCGAAATGTTGAAAATGGCCTATTGCCTTCTTATAACCCAGTGATGTTCATTCCATTTAGGGCATTTATTTTTGTTCAGATTCATTTCTTTATTCAAATTACAAAAGTATAAATGTTCAGTGGAGGCATTTGAGCATTTAGTGAAAACTATGGGGCTGAGTTCATAAAAACCTGAAAACAAAATAAAATTTGGGCCCTGAGTAGCTGTATTATCTTGGTTATCTCATTTAAATCCAGATTATCATTCACCTCTTCTGCCATGTATATGTTTGGAGGAGAGTGACTATTAGATGTTGCTACTAAAAGTTGCCTCATTTTAAACATTCTCTGGGAATGCCTCCCCATTGGTGTTTTGTAATAATTCATATCAAATATTTTTTTCTATAAATTTTGAAATGAATTTCTTTTAAGTTCATCTTGGACTAGTTGACAATTTAGAGGTAATTCTTTGACTATTTTTAGTATATCCTGTGATTTTTCACCATATCAGCTAATATACTAATTTGGCCTCCATTACTTAGGAGACTTTTTTTTTTATTATGAGATAGTATATTTAGCCAAATTTGCATGTATAATAATTTCACACATTTTAATACTCCCATGGCTATTGTTACATGCACTTCCTTATTCCATAATTTGTCCTTTTGATTTTTTCCCTTGTTATGCCTGACTAGAGTAGAAAACTATATTACTATTACTACATTTTTCTCAAAATAATATATTAAGAAGAAATATTATTATTAAATAATAACAAATGTTTGTAAACATTACACATGTGGCAAATTAAGAATAGATTTATTGAGTAGTCTTAGGCAAAGGGCCATTTAAATATATTCATTATTTGGAATAATATGTTTCATTTTGCAAATTCTTTTTTTTTTTCGCAAATTCTTAAGAAGTCAAAACTCATAGTGTATTTCCATTGTTGAGGTAGCTAAAGTGTTTTTGTCAGAATAAAACCAATATTACTCTAACTCACGAGATATAATGTACAACATCATGACTATAGTTTATAACAATTTTTTATATTTGAAAGTGACTAAGAGTAAATATTAAAGGTTCTCATCACAAGAAAAATATTATAACTATATGTGGTAATGGATGTTAACTAGACTTATTGTCCTGATCATTTCCTTTTATATACAAATATCCAATCATTATGTTGTATGCCTGAAACTAAGATAATGCTATATATCAATTATATCTCACTAAAAGAAAGAAAAACTATGACTTTAACCCATTTCTATGGAGGTATGCTGTGTATGCCCTATGTGTAACAAGCCCATTGCTGGGCCCTCAGAGGCCGCTCAGAGCGTTGGATTCCTCCTGGACCAGCAGGTGTGAACGCTGCCTCTACACCACGGCCTGGAGAAGACCTCTTGCCTCATGGGTGCCTGGCCCCTCCGCACAACTACAGCAAACCAGACTGGTGGGCGGTAACCGACGTGCTTACAGGAAGGAGCAGTAAGGCAGGGCTGGTCTCCCACCATCGGGGTGAGGTCGGAGTTGCCCCACCTTCCCGCCTCCTGAAGCCTTCTTTCCTGCTACTCAGAATGGATGGTGTCACCCAGCAAGAACACTGTGTCCTGGTACTGGACGCTCTACCTGCCTGTCCCTGCTGGGGAAGCCGGGGAAGGCAATCCACCCGCACTGGCCGAGTACTTGTGGAGTTCGCCCCTTGAGGATTCCCCTTGGGAGGACTGGCTGCCCTGACCTAGAGGAAGGGAGGAGGTGGGCCCTGCCCCACCTGTAACGTCCCTCTTCTCTTCACTCCTTCCACAGAAAGGGGAGGAGGGGAGGAAGGAACCGTCAAGGAACCAAGTGCCTCCAGTGGAAGTGAGGGAGGCCCTGTAGGAAATCAGGAAGAACAGGGACCCAGAGAAACGAGTTGATGTTTACATGGGGCCTATGGAAGTAAAGACTCGGCCTGTAGGCCTGCTGACTACAGGGTAATGGGGGGAAAATGCCTTCCCTCTGCTAGGATCTCAGGTGCTATCCATTCACCATCTTCCTCAGCTGATCTCAGAGCTTCCTATTCCGTTTTGGGGTTTGAGTGCCCCTCCAGAGGAAGGGCTGATTCTACACTCAAATGAATTCCCAGGGGCTTTTTCTAAAGGAGCCAAAGGGATCTGGGGATGGGGATGTCTGAAGGTTAAGGTAGCAACAGATACCTTCTTCCCCTTTGTAAATAGTATTTTTATACTTCCTCCTCACCATCTCAGGCTTTGTACATGGAATCCCCTAAAGGGAAGGAGTGGGGTTTCCTCTCTCCCCTTCTCAGAGTAGGTGAGCATGGGATAAAGGTGTGTATTTAAAGAAAATTAAATTTAATGACAAGTTTCCAAAAAAAATTATTTGAAATAAATACAAGTGAAAATTCAATTTAAAATCGGTGGGAATGTTTTTATGTTTCCAGACCTAAAAGTAAACAGATACAGCAAGTTTTAAGTATTGCCTCTTGAAGGAGAATTGGTAATGTGATGTCTTGATAATGCCTTTCCTGAATAATAGTAACTGCTAACAATTATGAAGGGAATCACCAAGTGCCATTCCTGGGCAAAGTATCTCATTATTAATCTTTTAATTTTGTCTTTGAGATCATTATTTATATTATCCCCCATTTTGCAGATGAAACAAGTTAAGTAAATTTCCTAAAATTGTATTAGTAGACAAAGTAAATTTCTGTTTTGAAATAGTTCTCTGAGGACCTCTTTCTCTCTCTCCCTCTCTCCTTCTTCCTCTTTCTCTTTCTCAATGATTTCAGATTTTCCTTTAAAGTGTATAATATTTCAGTATCTTCTATACTCTTACACCGTTAGTCATGTTTGGATATAATCTCCAAGTTCAATACTTATACCCAACAGATGGATCATTACCATGCAAACACATGATACAAAAGATATTATGGAAATGAGAAAATGGGACACTCAACCATCATCCCTGCTCAGGATGTTCTCTGCCCAATGGGTACGGGGCACAGGGTGTGCTGATTGAGATTGTCCACTCCTATTTCTTTTCAACAGTGTACTGGGGGTTCTAGACACTGCAATAAAGAAAAAAAACCATGAGATGCAGATTGGATCTGAAGAAGTAATATCTTTTCTCATAACTTATGTAATTTGCATATATAGAAAATCCCAATGGGGAAAAAACTACAAGCACCAATGAACAGGCTTATCAAACTTGCAGGATTCAATATCAACATATAAAAATAACTGCATTTCAAAATATTAGAAACATATCATTTCAAAATGAAATTAGGAAAAAAATCAATTTACTTAAAAAAAATTTTTTTGAGAGAGAAATTTCCAAGCAGACTTCATGCTGTCAGCACAGAGCCCAATGCAGGGCTCAGTCTCATGAACTGTGAGATTATGATATGAGCCCAAATCAAGAGTTGAAGCTTTAACTGAGCACCCAGGCACCCCAGAAAAAAATCCACTTAAAGCAGCATCAAAAGGAATAAAACACTTAGTAATAAATTTAATAAATGAAGTATAGAACTTAAGAACTACAAAACATTTCTGAGCAAAACTTTAAAAGATCTTAATGAATGGAGAGACATGCCATGTATGTTAGTTGGAAAAATCAACATTGTTAAGAATTCTCCCCAAATTTGCCTACAATTTCAACACAATCCCTATCAAAACTTACAAATTTACCCTAATAATTATGTGGGAATATAAACAACCTAAATTAGTCAAAATAATTTTGTAAAAACATAGGTTAGGATACTTATATTACCCTAACTTACTTTGTATAAGTACTAGGGTACTTATATTACCCTAACCAAAACTTACTATGAAGCCACAGTAATCAAGACAGTCTGGTATCAGTCCCAGGATAAGAATATTGATCAGTAGGGAGGGTTGGAGTGGTGGGACAATACAAGAATTCAGAAAGAAGCACTCTTGTTTTCTATCTGCTTTAGACTTCACATCTCTGTCCCAGGGGGAACTACAGCTTCTGTCTATCCCAGAGCTGAAGTCTGCCCATTGCTCAAGGGTTTACTCTTAATATTGCCATGTATCCTATTAGTAACTCTGGATGAAAGAAAGGAACAAAACAATCTGTCAGCATCTTATTTCATGAACTACCAAATGAAGAATGCAGAATATAAAACTGACATCTCCAATATTAAAATGCTCATTAACTTCAGGATCAAGATAATAACCCGTGTTTCATGACCAGTTCTCAGGTAAACTATGCGGAAGGGAATCATGCATTATTTTTTAATTTATTGGGGTGTATGTGTGTGTATTACCTTCTCTCAATTTTAAGCTGTATGTTCATATCAGCAAATGCACTTATTTTTTTTCCTTTGAGATTAAATTGCCCAGTCATTTATTCCCTTCCGTATTAGCAGCTCCATTAGCTGAAAGGATCAGGGCATGCCAAGGTATTAGGAAACAAGAAAAGAGGGAAAAATGCTAATAGGAAAAGGTTAGGCCATGGATCCTTTCCAGTTTAATTTTCCATTTTGCTACCATCAGACAAAACTCTGAGCACTAGCCGCCTCACGTAGCTGGGCCAAAATTGGTACTTGGTGAATAATAACATATTTAAGTGGAAGATACTGTAGAGAAAGAACTTGCAAATGTGATGAGGACAAATGTTTTTGAACAAGCCAAATATTTCAGGGACAGTCACTTGAAAAAAAAATTTTTTAATGTATAGCATTTAAGTGGCTATCATTTTGTGAAGGGTAAAGGAACAATCTTATGGCTGCATTTGCTTTTACTCCTATTGCCTTCTCTTAAGTAGAGTGATTATAAAGATAAAAGTAATAGCAGAAAATTTGGCCTTTATTTTAGCTTTACAAATTCATTTTCTCAGGGGGAATAAAAGCAATCTGCACTTTGAAAAGTTATTTAAAATTAAAAAAAATAATTTTTAAATAGTTGCTTTCTACTACTCCCTACTATGTGCTCAGAATTCTTCCGGGTCCTTCTTTGTAATTCTTGACAACATTTTTATGATATGGATATACTATCACCATTTAAAAAAAAGAATTTGTCATTCATAAAAATCATTTATGACTCCTCCCAAAGGCATGTGACCTGCCTAACACCACTCTGCAAGCCAACAGTTTGAGCTAAAATTTAAATGCATTTTGATTTTTAAAGCACACATCTTCACACTCCACTTTTATCTTGCAAAGATATTGAAAATGTATGTAGCTCATAAAAACTAGTGAATTCAAATTGGTTCTTTCATTTTTATATTAACATCACCAATGTTATCATTTATGTGTTAAATGTCTATACAAATATATCATCATATATATATTTTTATAAACATTCAGAAAATTACAAAACACTAAAAGTGAAAAACTAATGTTAAATATCATCTTAACACCTGTGGCAATTTCGTTTATATTACTTCCAGTTGTTTTGAAAACATGGGCAGGAAGTGCTATGTTGTACTGCTACCTTGAGCCGAGTCCGTTGTATTTATTTTACAAGTTGTGAGTACTTTACTCAAGTCTCAGAAGTCTAAGAGAAAGCACTGTTATTATTCCCATTTTACAAATGAGGGAACTTGTACACTTTCTAGTTTTATCTTGTAGGTTTACTGCCCCCGATGTAGAATTCACAATTTCTCCCAGTGTCCTTTTTCTGTTAGTGGGAAATGGTGTTTGGAGAACTCAATCTAGGCATTACAGTTTCCATTGATTCTATACCTTTTCATTGTATGAGGTTAGTAAATAGTATTTTACAGATAAAATACATCATGAATTCATAGTGACCCTTCTATTTCAAATGTATCCCACATAATATTTGAATAACAAGACCAACAAAACACAATACAGTGTTTTGTTTTCCCAGTTATTTAAAAAGAAAAAGATTTTATTTTTAAGTAATCTCTATGCCCATTGTGGGAATTGAACTCACAACCCCAAGATCAAGAGTCAGACATGCCACCAAATGAGCCAGACAGGTGTCCCTGTTTTCCCAGTTCTTTTTATCCTTAGAATATCCCACAATATATATATTGTCAAAATTGCTTGTTTTAAAAGTAACTTGGAATAGTTTATGTGTGCATATTCCATGAACTAGATACACACTTATGTTCTTCTTTCTTTTTACTTGAATTTCTTATATTTAGGCATTTTTTCCTCCATATAATTTTGTTTTGCAATTACATAAACTAACTACCTTCTGTTCCTATCTGTTCCACTCTGTTGCCTCCCCCTCTTATAGGTAAATATTTTAACAATTATATAAGTTGTGCTTTCATTTAAATATATATATACACACACGCTTAAATACGTAAATACACTCAAATTTCCCTATTTAAATTTAGATTTTTAGTGTTTTATTTATTTTTGATACAGAGAGAGACAGAGCATGAGAGGGGGAGGGGCAGAGAGAGAAGGAGACACAGAACCAGAAGCAGGCTCCAGGCTCTGAGCTAGCTGTCAGCACAGAGCCTGACGCGGGGCTCGAACCCACGAATGTGAGATCTGACCTGAGCCGAAGTCGGAGGCTTAACCAA
>NC_043703.1:120616424-120666789 GCF_006229205.1 Suricata suricatta
CAAATTTCCCTATTTAAAAAAAAAGTAACATATAACATTTTTCTCTACTTGCTTTTTTTTTCATTTAAAAATACTCTAATGACCATTTGATCAAAATATATAGCTCAATACCTGACATTTTATAGCTGCACAGTCTGTCATTTAGTTGCTGTATCAAATTTTATTCAATTAGCCCTTTACTGATGGACATTTGGGTTGCTTCCAGTCTGTTACTATCACAAATCGTACATCTGTCTTTTTTATTTTTTAACCAGTGTGTCATTGAAACGGACTCTTAGAAGTAAAATCGCTAATCAAAGTGTAATTGCATATGTAATTTTGCTAGATATTGCCAAATTTCCCTCCTAGATGTTGTACCAGTTTGTATTCTTGCCAGCGATTATGAGAGTGTCTATTTCCCCACAGTCTTGACAGCAGAGTATGTTGTCAAGTTTTTGAATTTCTGGCCATTCAATAGGTGAAAAGTGTTATTTGCCTGTCATTTCACTTTGTATTGCTTTTGTTTTGTGCCAGGATGATCATTTTATCATGTGGTTAGTATCTGTTTGCATTTAATTTTTTATGACCCTTGTCCATATTTCTAACATATTTCTTCTAGAAAGTTGTTGGTTTTGTGCTTGCTTCTTTTTTTAGAAGTTCTTTGTATGTTAAGACTATCGAACTTTGAATCTAATATAAATTGAAATATTTTTCTTACTATAAATTTTCTTTCTATTCTGAATGTGTGTGTGTGTGTGTGTGTGTGTGCACAAAATTTTCTTTTGTAATTGTTGTCCTATCCATCAATGTCTATTCTGCTCTGGATTTAGAATAACGATTAGGAAAATTTTCCCTACTCAAGCTCAGAGAGGAATTCTCTTGTGGTTTTATGATACTTATAATATACTTGTATGGTATCATTTGTTACATTTAAATCTCTAATATGTTTGGAATTTATAGTAATATATTATGCATAGGATAGATCCAATTACATATTTTTATATGCTTTTTTAGAGGAAAGTTTCTTTCCTTCACTAATTTGAGATGGCATCTTTATCATTTAGTAAACTTGCATATGTAATTACATCTCTTTCCAAATGTTCTATTCTCTCTCATTGGTTTTTCTGAGTTTGTGCCATTACTAATATTATAAGATTCATGGTATAAAGTAATGTATTACAAGGCTGAAAAACCTCTTTCTTGCTTTTTGTTGTTGTTGTTGTTGTTTCTGGGTTGTATTTATTCTTTCTTGTTTGTTCTTCCAAACAAATTTTATATTGAACTTACTTAATTCTGAAGAAAGAAACACTGATAGTACTTTTAATTGGGATTGTGTTAACAATTTAAATGCTGTAATTCCTAATCATACATTTAAAATGAATGATAGCAACAAAAAAAATTACCATTTGGCAAACTTTACATGAGTAATTGTCTCAGTCTAGACTTACCAGTGGTTGTTAAAGTTAGTCGGCAAATATAGCATGAGAAACAGGATTTTTACATGATTGCAAATACATTACTTCAGAATAAAAATTATAGTATTTTTAAATAAATTGGAAAATGCTGTTAATATTTTTATCAGCAAATTTTATTTCTTTTGAAATTATCCACATCTTATTCCACATGAATTTATAAGCACAGAAGTTTATAACGATTTTGTTCAAAAGTGATACAATTCCAAAGTCTTCAACACCCAACAGTGTAAACTTGACCATATGAATCATCACCTAGTGACATTATACAATGGTGTGCTGTTGCGTTGTCATTAACGATGGTCTTGCTACTTGCCTTAGACAGACTATGGCAATACATCTCTAACCAAAAATTTAGCTTAAAATTAATTCATAGAATATGTTGAAGAACAAAATGGTACCAAACAAGATAAGCAAAAAAGTTAATTTTATTCTGAAACTATTGCTTCACTAGGGGAGAAAGCAGAGACCATATCTGGATACCTAACAACTCTGCTAAGACAAAATATAGGAGAGTTTGAGTTGGAATGGGGAATCTGAGGCCACCAGTGTTCCTAAATAGCTTTGTCTCATACAAAAGTAAACTTTCTCCTACACTCACAGCAGTTGTAGTTTTACAACTTGGAACATGTTCCCTCCTATCTTCCATGGAAACTAGAAGGTAGGGCTGCTGTGGTCCTTGATGATTGCATTTCATAGGGATAGCTCCCAGGTCCTTGTGGAAGACATTCCTGGGCTGTAAAACTTGTTAAAGCTTTTCAAAAGATTTATATCTCAGAGAGGCAGTGAGAATTTATGATGACAAGTTTTCTAAAGTAAAATGCTCTAAGAAAAGGGAAGTTAGGGGCCTGAGGCAAGAAATCAAAGCCTATTCTAAAGTTTAGGCAAAAAAGTAATTAATTAACTAAATTTAGGCAACATAAGGGAACAGTAAGTCCATGTTGGTCAAATATTTTGTCACACACACACACACACACACACACACACACACACACATGCACACAGTCAGTACTGTGTGGTGGGTAAGTAAGAGTAGATGGCCTGCATGACTCACAAGTCCCAGTACAAAATGAAAATGCAGCTTCCTGTTCAAAAATTAAGAATTTCAAAATGGCAGCAGCAGAACATTAAGTTCAGGGCTCTTCTGAATATGGAGCCCTGTGAAGTGACACAGGTCACATGACGATAACCCGGTCCTGAAGGCAAGGTTTAGATCCAGATTGGAGATTGAATCTTGACTGTTCTAATTATTAGCTGGATAACATTAGCATGCTTACTAAATCTTCCTGAACTCCAGTTTCCTCTGAATATCTGGGTAGGGGACTGAAATGGCAACTAGATGTTGGCGATCACTGGTTGTACTAAACCATGCAGTATTCAGTAGTCCTGTTAGACCTATGAGTGCAAACATATGGTATCTGTCCTTCTCCACCTGACTTATTTCGCTTAGCATGACACCCTCGAGGTCCATCCACTTTTCTACAAATGGCCAGATTTCATTCTTCCTCATTGCCATGTAGTACTCCATTGTGTATATATACCACATCTTCTTGATCCACTCATCAGGTGATGGAGATTTAGGCTCTTTCCATGATTTGGCTATTGTATAAAGTGCTGCTATGAACATTGGGGTACATGTGCTCTATGTATCAGCACTTCTGTACTACTGAATATTGAAAATGAACCATGGACTGAAGGGGGAGGAGGAGGGAGGGAGGGGGTGATGGTCATGGTGGGGGCACTTGTAGGGAGAAGCACTGGATGTTATATGGAAACCAATTTGACAATAAACTATTAAAAAATTAAAAAAAAATAAACCATGCAAAACTCTCAGAACAGTGGCACTTAAAAAGAATTTGATAACAAACTTAATTTTTAAAAATTACAAATTATTGACCTTCATGCAAATATATTTTACAGGCTTTTCACAAACATTTTAATACATTTTAAACTAATTTACTTCATGGAAGTTTAAAAAAATTGTATGGAGTCTATATATATTTAGTTTTAATACATGGAGTCCTGCCTAGAAAGGTCTCCACCATTCAAACAATAAGCCAATAATCACACTTGAATCCATTTTGTGTTATAGGTTTTATTATATTTTTCATTCTTGGAATATTAAAGAATAAAGGAGGATTTGAACTTTTTTCCCAACATGATAAATCTTTTGGTTCAATACTTGTTTTTGAGAGAGAGAGAGCAAAAGGAGAGAGCCCATGGGAGAGCTGGGGAGGGACAGGAAGAGGGAGAGACGATCTTAAGTAGACTTTATGTCCAGCATTGACCCTGATTCAGGGCTTGATCTCATGAACCATAAGATCATGACATGAGCTAAAATCAAGAGCCAGATACCTAACTGACTGAGCCACCAGATGCCCTTCAATACTCTTCATTTTATAAAAATATTTTTACATTATTTAAAAGTATTAAGATTATTTTGTACTAAATTTTTATAGATACTTGAAACTCCTTCTAGACTTTCCACTATGATGTATAAATGTATCTGCTTATGCTAGCTGAAGAACTAGAACTTTGTTATATAGTTTTCTATTAATTATCACACACATAAGATTGGCTGTGTTTTTCTACAGTCACAAATGCACCAAACTGCTCAGAAATTTAATGCTGCAAACACCAAGTTCTTGGAGATTGTCTAGCTCTCTGCTACACACTGTCCTCTCTCAGAGTAATGAAACTATCTTAGTCATGCTATGTTATTTTACTATTTAATGAAATATAATTTACTGTTATTTGATAGGATGCTAAAATTAAAATCATTATTTAGAACTCCTCATTCCATTATTTTGATCAAATTTTATCTTTAGTTCAGTTTCAGAAATTGCACTGTGAGGATTTATCTGTTTATGTAGCAGTTCACACTCTGTTTGAATAAACAACTAATATCATCTTCCTCAGAGTTTTGGTAAAATTTTCTAGCAAAACCTTCTATTTCAAAGATAATTCTTAAACATTGTATGGTGTCCAGTAAGCAGAAACCTATTTGAGAGCTCTGTTGCTCGTTTAGACAAATTTGGTGATGCTTATAAAAATCTATGTCACACTAATTTTCCACACTACTGGAAGAACTGCATTTTGGTTGTAACTTCTCTAAATCAGATTTTAAGTTTATTTTTATTTTTTTAAGTTTATTTATTTATTTTGTGTGAGAGAGGAGGGGGGTCTGAAGTAGGAGAGATAATTCAAGCAGTCTCCACACTGTAAGTGTGTAGCCTGACAAGGCTTAACTCACAAACCCTCAGCTCATGACCTGAGCTAAAACCGAGTCAGAAGTTTAACCAACGAAGCCACCCAGGTGCCCTTAAGTTTATTTTTAAAAATAAGGTCATATTTACACTTCTATTTCTGTTAGTTTACCTTATACTTGAAGAAAATTTATCCTTTATAAATCTTTTTATGGGAAAACTTGATTATCAATTAGATTATCCTAATTTCTAAACAATTTTCTTTATTCTTCTGCTTTCTTTAGGCTTTTTGACTTATCTCTTCCTAAATTCTTATATTCTTTATTCTCTCATATGATGATAGTTACAATATATGAGTATATATTATATATATTGCTCTAAGGACAGATTTGACGCTAATAATGTAATGTTTCCTTGTTATTAACCTACAAGCGTTTATTTAGCATTTGTAGCTTTGAAGTCCTTTATGAACTGTGTGCAGTTTGGAGTCTCTGTAGTTACATACATATTTGTGAGGGCAAAGTAAGGGCGGAGGGGGCAACACCCTCTCGGCTGGCCGAGTTCACAGATGAGCACCCAAGAGGTAGAGATAAGGATCCAGCTTCCTGATTCTTCTCCAACCTATCTCTATTGCAAACAATAAAGCCAGTAATACCAAAGCGGAAGAGTGAATGGGCGCTATTCTCAATTCTGCTTCATAATTAGCAGTAATTACGTCATCTGCCAGTGTTTTCCTTCAAAGTTCTTTTGTGCTTTCTTCCCTTAGTGCCATCCTGGATGATCTAGTGAAATTGTGAATGAAATGCCACTGGAGGTCACTGGACAGGTACTATTTGAATGCAGAAATCAGCAATTATCTTTTAAGTAAATAAAGAAAGAAAATTTTGTTATTCTAGGAAGTCTTCCTTCAAAGTAGGCAAATTATTTTAATTGTTAATAGGCAGTCAATAGGACCTTAATTAAAACACTTGCCAATAATTCTTCCTATGAGCAGAACTCAGTTTATTCGCTGGCTTTTTTAAAACCACAGAGTAAAACTTCTACTTTTGAACTTTTGATTTGATGTCGGTGGTTAAGTTTTTTTCACCCTGAAAATGATTATAGCAATCTTCAGTGTTCATAAGTGTAAATTTCACTTATTTGAGGCTCAGTAACTCTGGTTTCAGTTTCCTAGCCAGAGCTACAAAATCACTTCGAAGAGCTCCATATAAGTAAATTAAACCATCAAGTCATCAAGCTGGGAATGTCACACCCAGGAGGGCACGCCACTGCTTATACCAGCTACTTCTGGGCTCCGACCAGAATTTCCCAGAGCTGAAAGCATTCTCAGGCTCAGAGACTTCATGGAACATAAACCTTTACTTCAAAAATAAACTTCGTGTTTTGAAAACAAAACATTTATTGTTTGTGTAAAAGGTCCTTGAGTTTTGTTAGGAAACAATTTAACAACTCCACAGTTTATAAAAATACTGTGAGACAATGATTGCAAATGTAACCTCACTTTAAAAGAGCAGAAGCAATTTGGCCCTTTGGTTTTAACATTGTGTTACTTGGCTGGTCTCACAGAGCGAGCACCCAGTTGGGTATGAAATAATTTCCGGAACTCTAATTTTTTATTTTATACTTTTTATATATATTTGTATTTTTTAGTGACTAGCTCTTCCTTTCACAAATAAAGAAAGAATTAATTACAGAATATGTTCATATATACATGAAATATTGTTAAATTTAAAAAAGGAGTCACTTTAGTTACAGATATTTTAGAAGAAACTTGTAAATAATATCAAAAAGCAACTTCTTACATATAGGACTGCCATATTTCACAATGCAGTACAGTGTATTCAGTATAAGAATAAAACATAAATGTATCAGGATCTTTAACAGTAAGAAGCAGTTTGTCTTTAAATAATGGTTACAGATGGTTTCTCCTATCTCTGTTAAAATTTCTACAACCTAAGTTATTACAGTCTAAAACTTAACTTTTTTAAAGCTGTATAGCACTTGTATAAAGATTTTGTACATTTCATTCTCCAATCACCAAAATAGTGAAGTAAACTGCATAGATACTAATGTTCTGAGTTAGTGCGAATTTTTGAGCAATATGGTTTGAGAGTACATTTAAATATTTCCAGGTACCCTTAGTTTTATTTTCAAAGCATTGACACAGGAGTGATATAAAAATGATTGTACAGTAATAATAATAATAATAATAATAATAAACTAATATCACTCTTGAAGCAGAAATTTTGATCCTGGCTCACTCTATTTACTGAATCATCACTTCTGGACATTGATTTTTTTCTGAAGAACTTTATAATATAAGGCTTTTCTTTACTCCATAAATGTAGATTATACTATATTCATAATTCTTTTTCAGTGAAACCCTTCAATATGATCATTTCCTGGAAGTGGTACAGGAAAAGATGGAAAGGGAAATGATCAAGGAAGGATATTAACATTAGGGTGATGATATTTCCTTTCTGAGGAAGCTCTCAGCTCTGACCTTGAGAAATGTATGACTCCACTGGACAAAGTTAAATGGGCAAGGAAGCCTTTATTTTTCAATTTTTTTCCAGCATTATTGAAACATAATAGTTAAATTGTGTTTATTTAAAGTGTACAATGTCATGATTTGACATATGTATTTATTATAAAATGATTACCACAATCAAATTAATTAAATTAATTATATATACGATCTCATATACTTGTTTTTTGTTTGTTTTTGTGAGTTTGTTTGTTTTTTATGAGAACACCTAAGAACGACTCTTGTGGCCAGTTTGATGTACACAATACAGTACAGTATTATTAATATAGCCATGATGCTGTACACTAGGTTCCAGGCTTCATTTGTCTTTTAACTAAAATTTTGTAACTTTTGATCACTGATGAGGGAATGTGGGCAAGCTGAGGGCAAAGTACAAGCTAGCACCCTGTCCCACCCAGGTGGGATCTGTGTGATATTCCTTGGACACTCCTGGCTACCTAAGAACATAGGAAAGGGGTGTACATGCTTGCCATGGTGATGTGGGAAACTAAGGCAAACAAGATATTAAATTCCTTTATTGCCTATAACTTATTGCTAAGTCCTTACAACGGGCAGAGTGACTTCTCTCTAGGAGCTTAGCTACCTTGATGATGGCACTCTGCTAAAGGGAAATTATCCTGACCCCCCATGCCCCCAAGGATCCTACAAGAAAGTTTATCTCAACTCCCCCAAGATATATACTGGCAATCATACTCTAAGCTTATGGCCTCCTGATATACATCTGAAGGGTCTCATGACTGAGGTTTTACTAAACCTCAGCAACAGCTAGCTCCTCAAGGTCCTGGAAACCTTGCTTCCAATATTCCTTAGAGACTTACTCTATCCCTGACCCCCTCCCAACCTAAGAGTATATAATGAATTACCTGTCATGACCCCCTGGCTCTTCGTGCCCACAGGGTCCTGTCTCCATGCTTTGATAAAATCGCCTTTTTCCACCCAAGATGTTTTAAAGAATTCTTTCTTGCCATAGGCTCCAGACCACCTCACCATCACCTCAAAACTTCATCAACCACTATCTCCCCATTTCGTTCAACCTCTAGGCCCTGACAACTGCATTTCTACTTTCTGTTTCCATGAGGTCAACATTTTTTGTTTGTTTAAATTTTACACATATGCGATACCATACATTTATCTTTCTTTGTCTGGCTTATTTCATCTAACTTAGCATAATGCCCTCCAGTCTCATCCATATTATTCACAAATGGCAAGGTTTCCTTCTTTTTTATGGCTGAATAACATTTCATTGTATAGATACACAACAATTTAGACATTCATGCAATGAACAAGATATATCTTTTGAGATGCAGATATATCTTCGAGATACTGATTGTGTTTTCTCCTGATATATACTCAGAAATAGGATTGTTGGATCATTTGGTGTTGCGGAATCTGGTCTGGATCACCCGGCAGAAAAACCAAGAGGCACTCGGAGATCTTGGAAGGGAGGAGGTTTATTTTACATTGGTGGATTCAAGAGGAGATCATTCTCCAGAGGTCTGAGCCCAGAGCATCAGCAGAGGGAGTAATGTATAGCCTGTTACTTCTGCCTTCCTCATTAATGCATGAGACAAGCAGTATGGGAAGAAAAATCGGAAGAGGCAGCCTTTGATCAGGGACAGGTTTTCCTTATCAGTCCTGTTGGCCATCTTATCAAAGATTTTTCCCAATCAATGGTAGTTCCATTTTTAATTTTTGAAGGAAACTCCATACTATTTCTATAATGATTCTACCAATATACTTTCTCACTAAGAGTGTACAAGGATTAACTTTCTCCACATTTTTGTCAACATTTGTTATTTCTTGTCTCTTTCATAATAGCCATCCTAACAGGTGTAAGGTGATATCTAATTGCAGCCCTGATTGCATAAATGAAAGATTTTTTTAATCAAAGGTATTGCAATAAGAAAGAAAGGCCAGAACTAAAGTTTGAACTCAATGCCACTGAAAGGGCTAGAGAGGTCTTAAGAGCTGGAGAGAAGGGATCATAATCCACCTGTGCTTACTAATTAACCTTACCCAAAGGAAAAGTACCTTCTCTCCTACCCTCAAGGCAGGAGGTGGTTTCACAAAGTGAAACATGACATCTGCCAATGTTAGGCTCATACTCTCCTAGAGAGACTGGTATATTGGGGTGCTGTTTCCTTCATGATTACATTCTAAAGAGATGGTTCTCAGGTACTTTGGAGAAAGACATTCCAGAGTTGTTAAACTGGCAAGAGGCTTTTTTTTTTCCTCATTCATGAGATATTTATTAAAATAACACATTTAGGGAAAAAAATCAATACAATGTATACATCATTACTGAAAACTGTATACCATCATACAAAAAAGGATTTTATTTGAGAAATCAATTCCTAATTTATGGCAAGTTTTACTTTCAGAAATAAAACCACAAAACGACACAATCTAATTCAATCTTAAAGGCTGGCATGCTGAGCAAGGAATGTTCTTATTCTTTGTAGGAGCTCCTTCTTTACACTGTCAGGTACCAGGGCTCTGCCTTTTGGTGTGATTTCAGCCACCAAGTCATCAACAGTAACGTGTTCTAGTCCTTTTTCTTTAATTACCTCTTTACAGTGTGCCTTCAACTGGTCCTTCCAGCCACATTCAATTAATTTAGCTCTCAGCAACTCTTTGAGGCGTTCTCTTTCTCCAGTTTCTATCAACTTTTGGTTAATTGCTGCTCTCATCTGCGCATCTTTGTTCATCTTGCTAACCACCATCACCGCGGGCAAGGGCCGTCCCTTCCCAGCGACAAAATGACCCTTGCGCTGACGACCGTTACCTACCACACTCTTCGGCTGCCTGGACTTAGACCCTCAGTAGCTCTGGCAAGAGGCTTTTAAAAAGACTTACATCTTGAAAGGGCAGAGAAAGGATTTACAATGACAAGTTTTCTAAAGTAAATGCTAGAAGAAAGGGGCAGCCAGGTGTCTGTAGTTAAGAAGAGGCCTATCTGAAGATTAGTCAAGATGAAGAAAATATTAAAGCCATTTTGGTCAGTGAATTCTTCCTTTGAAACTAATGAAAAATTATTAGTCACATTTCAAATAGTCACATTTCAAATATTTTTCAGGCACTGTATCAATAAAGGATAATGTGGTTTAAAAGTTGCAGAATTATTGCAACTCTACCTAAAAACTTCTTTATTGAAGCATTCTTTATTGTGTTAGAAAAAATGCAAGTAACTAACTGCCCTTTGGTAAGAAAATAGATCAGCTATGATGCACCCATACTATGGCACATTAAATGGCTATTGAAACAAATGTAACATATTTATATCTATTTCCCTTATAGAGTATCTAAAATATATTATTTATTGCTCAGGCCAAAACACCTTGGAGTTGACATCTCTCTCATATCCCACTCCTAGTGGTCAGCAAAGCCTGTTGGCTCCAACCTCAAAGTATGTCCACAATTTGATTACTTTTCATCACTTGGCCCAGTAATCATCTCTAGGTTGGACTACGCAATAGCCTGTTCATTGGTCTCCCTGCTCCTGGACTTTTTCCTCTCCAAAAATATATTCTCACAATGCAAAGTCATCTTTAAGAAACTTGAGTCAGATCAGTAAGTCCAGTCACATCACTAGTGACTCTGTAATCTGGCCCACTTCCTCTCTCTTCATTTGTTCTGCTCCTTCACTTAGTTGCTACCATACCATCTCCCTTCCTAGTCCTCATATTCATGCCCCAGTGATTTTGTGCAGCCTGTTTCTTAAGTCTGAGCGGAGTTACTCTTATCCTGAATACTCACCCCATCTGCCTCTGCACCACCTCACATCATGCTAAAATCTCACCTTCTTATTGTATCTCCAGTTGGACCCCAGGACCTGGCCTTTACTGCCCACCTTCTTGTACTCACTAACCTTTGTCTTACAGTTTCCTCTAAGATCTTTCTGGCTTTCCTCCTAACTAAGGCAGATGAAATCAGAAACTATGTTCCAGTGATGGTGACTGCCCTGACAAGACCTCCCACTGGTGCAGACCACCCAGACCCTTTGAGAGAAACCTGATCCAAGCCTGCATAGTGGGAATAACCCACAATTATCTTTACCTCATTATAATTCTAAAATCTTTGCCCAAGGAGGAACACCAGCCTCATTTACAAAACACACAATGAATGTATAGATATGTTTCCTTAAGTCACATACGTGACCTTATATCTACCTCTACATACAATGACAAGGCTTCCCTATCTAAATATTCACTCTAACCCTAAACAGAAGGAACCCTTTCACCCTCTCTCAGGAAGTCATGGCTTGGAAGCCATCCCCTGATCTCCTTATTTGCTGTAAGTAAGTTTTCTTTGTGGACAACACAGCCTGGTGCAGTTTCTGACTCACCAAGGAGCAAACTCATGTTGGTTCAGTTACAATTGAACTCAACTTGAACTACCCCAGTTTAAAATGCAAGCTGCCATTTTCCCTATGTATGTCTACACCCCTTATCCTGATGGCTTATCACCTCCTAGTAAACTTGTTATTTACTAATTTATATGTTTATTATTTATTTTCTGTCTCTCCCCACTAAAATGAAATTTTCACAACACTTGTTTATTCATGGTACTGCACAGAACAAAGCCTGGCACAGAAGCCACTCATTAAATTCTTGTTGAATACATGAATAAATGAGAGATGAAAGTCTTTGTCACCAGTGTAAGGTGAAAAACCCATGTGAAATATCAAACCATAGCTCAGTGTCTTTCTCATTCCTGAGTATGTTTTTTTTAGTAATATTAAAAATCTAATAGGTATTGTACATATACAACAATCAAAACCTTTTAAAAATTACAGTTCTAATATTATGGTATTTGCTAACTGAAATATATCTATTAAAAGCTAGTCATAATAAGTCTACAAATGTGATTAGTCATAGTGCAATTTCTTATTGATGATGGAACATAAGGCAAGCTGACAGGTCTCAAACATTGCCCACCCCCGCCCCAACCCCTGGGTGGGATAGGTGTGACATTCCTTGGGCACTACCCAAGAACAAAGGAAAGAGGCAAAACAAATGTCTAACTGATAGAGATCACAGCCTTGATCTATTGACAAATTCTTATCAATAGCCTAATCTCCAGAAACCTACAGAGTCTGCTTCCTGGAGCCCCAACATCAGTCCTCCATAGAGATGTGGGAAACAAAGGCAGAAGGAAATGACAGATAGAACTCAATTTCCTTATAACCTGCAGCCCACTGACAAATACTTGAGGTTGGCAGAGTGAAAAGTTTCTCCAGGAACTTCCTACTGTTGTATCGCTAATGATTTGCTACAGGGAAACAACCTGAAAATGACAATAGCTAGGTCTCCACTATCTTGGGAGTCTTCTTTAGCATATAAAAATCTCACTAGAAGCTTTCCCTGGACTGTACCTCCCCCAACTCCATAGTATATAACCAGTCTCTCCTCATGGCCTTGGGGCAGCTCTTCTGTCCACTGGTCCTTTCCCATGCTTTAATAAAATCACCTTTTTGCACCACACACGGCTTCAAGAACTGTTTCTTGGTTGTCAGCTCCAGACCTTGTGAACCCCACTGTCACTCCAAAAACCTCATCATTATAAAAAACAGTTACCGAGGTAAGGACAGATCTAGGTCAAAATAGAAAACATAAACTCAAAATAAGAAATATCTTTTGACCTTCATACTTATTGGGATGGAACTATGATGACATGATTTTTCATGAAGAACCTATACAAATCAAACATAAATAATATTTTATTGCTTATTTATTTGTGTAGTCTAGATAGGATTATTAATTTGGGCAGAAAAGTACTGCTACTTCAGGGGGAAAAAAAAGAAAGAAAAAAGGAATGTGGCAGTGTACTGTACTAACTCATATTTTTTTAAATAATTGGGTAATTTAAATTAAAATAAAAATATAAATAAACTAAGTTAAAACCACCACAGGAAATAGGATTCTAGGATAATTTTCTGGACTTTTACTTTTTCTACTTGAAGTGATTCCCCTTAGGAAGGATCTTTTTAAAAATATAAATGATAATTTATAATTTGTGTGATAATTTATTATTTGATAAATGGTTTAATTTGCTTAAGAATCCTATAAACAAATGCTATGACATATTTTTGTTAAAAGGCTGAATGTGTTTACTTTTTTCTTCTTTGTTTTGTTTTTAAGATATTCGTGTGAAAGCATGACCATGAGAGTATAACATGGGTAAACATGTTATAGGGAAAATGATTTTGAGCTACATGCATAGCAAATAGGAGTGCCTGGGTGATTCATTCAGTTAAGTGTCAGACTCTTGATCTCAGCTCAGATCATGATCTCACATTTCATGAGACCCAGCCCGGTGTTGGAGTTCAAACTGACAGCAAGCATCCTACTTGGGGGATTCTCTCTCTCCCTTTCTCTGCCTCTCCCACGCCCTCTCTCTCACAAATAAATAATTTAAGAAATAAGCAAATAAAAAGCTCTACCAACCAACATTATCTAGGACTCTTTTTTTTTTTCAAGTTTTAATTTAAATTCCAGCTAGTTAATATACAGGGTAATATTAGTTTCAGGTGTAGAGTTTCGTGATTCAATCTAGGACTTACCTTTAAATAGTTCATTTATTCTTGAACTGTTTTGTCTGAGTTAAGCTAACAATTTTTGACTGAGCCCTCATCAGCTTCCGAGAAATAAGATATGAATAAAGGTGAGAAGTGGAAATACATTATGGTTTACTAAAGCTAACTTCTGGGAAATGTATACATGAAAATGACAAATCTTATATTTGCTGTTGAAGTGACAATAAAGAAAGCCAGTATTTCACAGCACCTGAGCCCTGAACATCAAGCAGTGAGACTTACAGATCATAATGTCATGTTACATAAGAGAGGTTATTCAGTAAGCAAGGATTATATGCCCTGGTCAAATCATAGTTCTTGGTTACAAACAACAGAAATTTACTCCAGTTACTCTAATCAGAGGAGATGTCTTCTGGCAGGGTACTGGGTAGCTCTGCATAGTGGAAGAACGGATCCAGAATCACTCTGCAGGAAGAGGCATCCCAGTGGAGAAACCTAGAAGCCAATACTAGCACCACCAAGGGATTGGCCAGCCTTGTTTCTTTGTGCCACTGTCTCAGCACGGATACCTGCTCTCCTACAGCTGTGCCCTGGAGATAGCCAGGGTCCGGCTTCTGGCCTATGCTAGGACACTGTCTCCCACCAGAGTGCCTACACAGTGTATTCTTTAAGTCTTAGATATCTTTGATGACATAAATCATTTAAAATGTCTCCAACTACCTTTGTCGTTAGTGTAATTAGACAATAAAAGACAGCAAAGAAGAAAAAAATTCTAATTTATTAACCATCTTTCCTTTAGCAAAGACTGACAGAGAAATTAGCTTATAACCAATTAACTTACCCGGTAACAACTGTTCTTTATGGTTTAATAGATTTTGTATTATTTCCTCAGAATTAATTTGAAATATTATTTAAAAGGCAACTAAACATAGTAGTAGCTTTTGATCATGAATGAAGTCCTCTTAAGATGAGGTCATGTGGAACATAGCAGATTTGCTTGGAACCAGTCTGAGATCAAATTTTAGCTCAATTCCTTGCCTGTGCTTGGCCTTGAACTTGATTTTTACCCTCTACACCTTAGTTTGCTAATGTGAAAAATGAGAAGAATAGTATTATCACTCTCAGGAAGTTTCTGTGAGGCCTGAGTTTATGTACCAGGATGCCAGTGCCTGCAGGAGTCAGCACTAAACATCACAAGTCATCACCATGCTGCTGGCCTCTGCCGAGTGACCGAGATTCCGGGGCCCACGCTGGAAGGATGGGGTAACATTGCTATACTTGCACTAACATTGCTCCTTTTTTGTGTGTGTTTCCTTTTGAACATTTCCAGATGTAGATTTAGATGTCATTTCGATGTGTGCCCCAAAAGGAGAGTTGTTACTTTAGTTTCGGTGATGTTACTGGCGGCCATCGGGCACGTGGGAGTTCATCCTCAAGTGGAAGCAGGGGCCCTGCGTTGTTGTTCAGCTTTTCACTTCAACTGGTTACAGCTCTGGACAAGCCTGCTGACCTCTGTTATCTCATTTACAAAAGGAAAAGCCTAAAAACTAGGTCTTTAACGCTGCTCAGGCATTCTTCACGGATGGCTCTAGAGAACAGGGAGGAGTAAAAACCCTCCTGAAAAACTCCAGAAAATGGCTTTACTATCTACTAATAGTGGATAGAAAGGTTTAGAATTTTAAATACTCTCAAGAAGTCACCTGCTAGGTAACTGACCTTACTCAAATTTATCAGGAAGTAGAAAAACCTGGGAGCGAGGCTGGGGTAGCAAGGCATCAGGGAAAAAAAAAAACAGTCATGCTAAAGGGAAGAGAGGTGCGGGATTGAACGAGAGAGGAAGTGATCCTCCGCGTCTGTGGAGCCCAGGGACTTGCGCTGGCGCATGCGCGGTTCACTCCCCCTGCGGCCTTGCCTCGGGCCTTGCTGAGCCTGCGCAGCAGCCTCGGGGCCAGCGCTGACTTCCAGGCCTGACAGGACCCTGAGGGCAGTCGTCCCCGTGCCCCCGCCACCGCGCTGTGACTCCATGCGGAAGGCGAAGGGGCCTTAAGGGGATTGGAGTTTGCTCGAAGGTGGCAGGGCCCGACTCCTCTGGTGGCTTCTGGGCCAGGCAGGCGCTAGCACCAGGGCACCCAGGTGTCGCTCATCCCACGACTTCCTTGCAGCCCTGGTGCGACTCTCAAGAAAAAGAAAAAAAAAAAAAAAGGAAGGAAGAAAAGGTAAGTGAAAAAAAATATTTAAAAAGTTGTAGTGATGGGGGCGCCTGGGTGAGTTCCAGCCCTGCGTCGGGCTCTCTGCATGGAGCCTGCTTGGGATTCTCTCTCTCCCTCTCTCTGCTCAGCCCTTGCTCACGCTCTCTGTCAAAATAAATACGTAAATTAAGAAAAAACGTTGTGTTGAAATATTGACATTTAATGCATAAAGAAAACCAAAAATGTAACAGAAATGAACATTTCAGAAAAAGAAAATAAGCAAATTAATGGTAGAGGTTTGGTAAACCTGAATTTTTAATAATGTAATAACCTCATCTACTCTCATGGTTCAGGGTGTCATTTACATGCCTGTGACAGAATAATGTTCTTTTTTTTTTGCTTTTTATTTATTTATTTTATTTTTTTGATGCATATGTTGATTTTAATTTCATATGTAGTTTCAAATGTTTTTTTTAATGTAACACAATTTATTTTTTTAACATATGCAATTATTTTCCATCATTTACAATACAGTAGTTACAATGACACTCCAAACAGAAAAGCAAAGTAAAAAATCAAAACCCCAACTTCTATTTCATGTAATTAGACTTATACAGAAATTAGAAGGTTAAGTAACAACTAGTTAATCACCTAATTTCACAGCTATCTAAAGTGGCAATCGTTATATAGCAGCTTATCTATGATACGTTCAAGATACATGATACAATTTATTACTTGCCCATAAGCTAAAACAGCCTGCTTAATACCTTTCCTTAAATTCCACCTCTATACTACAATATACTTGAGGTCCATGCAAAAAAGTAGCTACCTTTTATACAGGAAATGGATGATCAACTGGGCCCACAAATGTATGGCCAATTAATTTTTGACAAAGTAGGAAAGAGTATGTGATGGAAAAAAGACTGCCTCTTTGGCAGGTGGTGCTGGGAGAACTGGACAGCAACATGCAGAAGAATGAATCTAGACCACTTTCTTACACCATACACAAAAATTAACTCAAAATGCCTGAAGGACAGAATAATGTTCTGATGTATAAAGCGGTTGTGTTTTGTCTTTTTTAGTCTCCTCCTCATCCCCTCTAGGATAGAGAGTGGCTGAGTGTGCTTCCTCCAAAGAGCTGTGTGGTAGGCAGTCAGCAGATATGCCTGGGAGTCTTTGGTTTCTTTGTTTCAAGAGTTTTGGAGAAACTTTGTATTTTCAGTAGACCCTGAAATGTCTGAGACAACAAGTAGGAATAGACTGGTGCTTCTCTCGAACTAGGATAAAAATAAAAGTCTCCTTGGTTGGAGGAAGGAATGAGGTCAATTGCAGGGATGCCTATAAGTGAGAGGGTGTGATCCCTCCAGGCAGATGGCCCATGGGCAACCCTACAAAGATTCCTGGTGCCAGAATACTGCAGAAGCAGCCAAATGTACCCGTGCCACCGAAAAATGGCACCAGAGTAGCAGAGGGAGCTTCTGAGTCTAAAGTGATCCTGTGACTAGAAGGAGACAGGCTAACATGGACTCCACAAGGACAGGAACTTTATGTTGTCCTCCTCTGTTTCCCCCGCCCCTAGACCATGTCAAACACATAGTTATATGCTCAGTTCATATTTGCTGTGTTACAAAAGACGTGTAATATGGGTGAGAACGAGACCTGTCTCATGGAAATCCAATGAGAAAAAGGCCAGCTGGAGGATAGACCTGGTCATGTATTCCTTCCGGGACATATTCTGGAGGACTGGGTGCACCTATCATCTCACACCACCTCTGCCTTGATGTCCTGGTACTACATACTCATCAAAGAATTTAAATGTAACCTCAATGAAGTTGGAGAGAGATGTGTTGGAGATTAGGTTTTTGCCACTTTTCCAGAATGGAATTTCATATGAGAAAGTAGCTCGTTTATTTTTAAGTTATTTTTTGAGCCCCTATTACATGCCACACACTATTCTAAACACTGGGGATATACATGTAAATCAAAATAGTTATAGAAACAGAAAGTTACATTCTTATACAGAACTAATATTTTTAATCCCTTCTAAAAGTCAGATACTATGTAATGTGCTATGAGTAGTAACTCCAGAGAACCCTCAAGTAGGTATTCTATAATATATGATTACAGATGGAGCAACTGAAGCAGAGAAAAGTTAAGTATTTTGCACAAGATTACAAAAATTGAAAAGACTCATGATTTGAACCTAAGCCATTTGAGTCGAAATCTCACACTCATAACTGAGTTCATGAACTGAGATTTATATTCTCTACATCCTGATGACTCAAAACTTCATCTGTAGCCAAGACCTCTCTCTTGGACTCTGCATCACTAAATGTTTACTGGATAGCTCTAATTAAATATTCCATCAAACTTAATTTGAATTGAATTCAACAAATAATCAAACCTGAACTCAACACCTATTTTACCCGTTTTGCTTGCTGGTGTTTTGTCTGTTTGTTTCTTATCTCAGGGGAAGACATCCCTCTCTATCTTGTTGACCAATCCAAAAATCTGCCATTCTTCCCTTCTTCCTTCTGTCTCCCTTACCCACACCCCAGCCTACATCTCCTCAAACATCAGATCTTGATGCTTCTTACTAATACCTGTTAGCTCTTGCTATCAGTCCACTGTCTTCTCGTTGGTATTGTTTTGTGATGTTTAGCCTTATTCCTCCAATCCAAACTTCTGCATTGCATAATCCAGCCTAATTTTTGTGAAACAGAAATCTGACCCTTTTGCATCCATGTCACTGTGGTTTAAGGATGAATCCTAAATTCCTTGACATTGCATATAAAACCAGTCGTGATATGGGTCCACATTACTGTCCAAGCTTCACCTCTCACTCTTTTCTTTACAGTCTTACTGAACTAGTTGGAATCCATCAGATGCACATACTACACCTTTGTAAATAACTTATTTTATTAAAAATATCCTTTATCATCTTAATCAGGATAAATCTGATTCATTGTTATGGCCTCAGGATAGAAGTCATGGGTTTTGAGAAGTCTTTCTTAACTTCCCCAGACTAGGTTGAGTGCCTGTTCTATGCTAATTCCTCTTTACTCTCTTGTCTTCTAAATACCACACTTACCTTCCCAGTTTTGGGGCCTAGGACTTTTTCTTGTGTATCCTTATTTCCCAGCGCAGCGCTTGCTACATAGTAATGCAATTAAAAAAAAAAAGGCTGCTGAATAAATGAAAAAATAATTACATTAATTCCTGCTGGGGAGTGAGTAAGCAATGAACTCCAAAAATGTGAGAGAAAACATTTTTAAAGCAAAATTTGGCATAAGAGGACTTAAAAAAAAGATGGGGTCATAAATGTTACTCTAACTAGATCAAATTGAGAATTCTGGTTTTTCCATCAGCCAAAATACAAAGCAGCAGCCACAGATGCCTTTTCTTTGAAATCAAAGAATAAGAGAAATTTTCCCTGTATTAGTTAATTTCACTAACAAGTACTAATAATCTAAAGGAGCAAGCAAAGTTCAGATTAAAATACTTATGAACAAGACTGAAACCAACAGAACTGTTGAATTCAAAATATTCCTTAGAGTGATTCTGGTCAGGCAGGGACTCAAATCTCTGGCTAATGTGATTAAATCTGAATATATGCTGAGGGGTAAGTACTGTGTAAGAAAATATCCCTTGGGGCATCTGGGTGTCTCAGTCGGTTGAGCCTCCGGCTTCAGCTCAGATCATGTCTCGCGGTTTGTGGGTTCGAGCCCCGCATCAGGCTCTGTGCTGACAGCTCGGAGCCTGAAGCCTACTTCCGATTCTGTGACTCCCTCTCTCTCTTCCCTTCCCCAGTGCATGGTCTCTCTCTCTCAAAAATAAACAAATATTAAAAAATTAAAAAAAATAAAATATGCCTTTACTAGGGCACCTGGGTGGTTCAATCAGTTAAGCATCTGACTCTTGATTTCAATTCAGGTCATGATCTCGTGGTTCATGAGTTCAAGCCCCATGTCAGGCTCAGGGCTAGCTAGCAGCTGGCAGAGCATGGGGTTCTCTCCCTCTTTCTTTCTCTGCCCCTTCCCTGCTTATGCACACACACTCTCTCTCCCTCTCAGAATTAAAAAAAAAAAAAAAGAAAGAAAAGAAAAGGTTCAAGTGAGAGCAAAACAGAGAACTCGTAATAAAACCCAAAGTGTGCCAAAGTATATGAGAGCATGGTTTCTCCTATTTGAAGACCA
Organism: Suricata suricatta; assembly: GCF_006229205.1. Lineage (NCBI taxonomy): Eukaryota > Metazoa > Chordata > Mammalia > Carnivora > Herpestidae > Suricata > Suricata suricatta. The sequence continues at coordinate 120,636,550 of NC_043703.1, forward strand.
ATGAAGTGAAAAAGCAGTGGTTCTCAGTGAGTGTGTTAGCACCCTATACAGTGTGTTTTTTTAGAGACCGGTGTATCAGTTTTAGTTGGCAATACTAGGAGGAGCTGCTGAAGTTAAATCTGCAGTGGTCAGTGATACGAGGTGGTCTACAGTGAACAGAAAACCCCTATGTAATGAAGAGTTCTCTAAGAAATAAAGAAATATTCTTTGGCCTACAACAAGACTTTATAATGTCTTAAATTCAAAGAAAAATCTGTTACTATCATCAGAACCTAAAACAAGGACCTCTGCAAATGTTTATCTACAGTGCAAGGATGCCTAGCCCGGGGCGCAAGTAAGGCCAAAGTCCAGGAAAGCCATGAGCCCTGGCTGAAGGCTGTATTCAGAAGGAAAGGGTACCTTTAAAAAAAAAAAAAAATCAAAGGTGCATATGGAATTTAACTCCGTTATATGTATACAATTAATATCTTTTTGCATTGTTTTAATAGACATTGCATTTTAAGAAAGGCAACTACCATGTAAAACTAGGGAATATTGTACTTTGGTTTTGGAAAAATCTAACAAGATTTTTTTCACCATTAAAAAAATCATATTCCAATGGCAGTCGATCATGGTATTTGAGATACCAAAATCCCTATCTAATTATCAGTCTGTTTTGTCTAACTACTATTTTTCTATTATTTATCACTTATCTATCTTGAACATCTAATTGAAGATGATATCAACTCAGTAGTTACCCAATAAATTTTATTTTTTAAAATTTCTTTCTTTAGAACCCTAAGTATTTATTCAGCATAATAAAAAGACAAATACTTTCCCACCTGATTTCCATCAGTTAGAAATAATTCTTTGTTCTGTCAAAGAGATGGAATATTTCAGATAGTACTGGGGTTGTGAGTGGATTTGAGGAAAATCAATATAACAAATGCTATGCCAGAGCCTTGGCAAAGAGCATAACATATGCCCAGATCTAAACATTCCATATTTATTATTCTAAATGTGATCATTTTTTCACTAAGATGCTGCCAGTTTACAGAAAGTGATTTTATTTTTGTATTTGGAGGGAAAGATATTTATTCTGAAAAATTACTAAAAAGAATTTAATGAAACATCCTTAAAGTAACTACAAAGCCCTGTTTTATGACATTGTCTTTGTAAGGACACTTCAAAACATTAGGAGGAAAAGATTCATGCTGACATCAATAAATTATCTCTTAAATGCTTCTACTGTGTAATATACAGAAAAAAAAATTCCAGATAGTTAACATTACTAATGGACTAAAAGGAAAAAGAAGTGTTTCCATTGTATTGGTTAGAGACAATGTTACTATTTCTAATCCAAATGGAAAGATGTTGGCCCTTTACCCCAAGTTGCTCACAGCCTAATGGAGCCATGTGTTTACACCAAACATTGCAGTATATTACCATTTAGAACACACTACAGCCAGACATACAGTGGGTGTCTAAATTCACCTGGGGAAGTCAGAGAAGAAATGAAGTTTCAACTATTTTAAATTTTTTTTTATGCTTTTTATTTATTTTTGAGAGACAGAGAGAGACAGCTGGAGCAGGGGAGGGTCAGAGGGAGAGGGAGACACAGAATCCGAAGCAGGCTTCAGGCTCTGAGCTGCCAGCACAGAGCCCGACGCGGGGCTCGAACCCACGAACTGTGAGATCTGACCTGAGCCGAAGCCGGATGCTTAACCGACTGAGCCACCAGGTGCCCCTATTTTAAAGATGATATAGGAGGTCTCTGGAAAGAGAAAGGTAAGGAGGATCTCAGTCAAAAAACATAGGAAAATATTTGGAATCATGGCAAAAGTATCACAGATATTAAAAATTTTAGTTGGTATTTTATTCTGATAATGTTAACAACAGAAATCACTGCCAACAGTCATCAAGCTCTTACCCAATTCTTCCCATGCTATGTACTAGGGATTAAAGGCAAAAACCATACCTCACAGAAAGAAAAGATGAAAGAGAAATGGACTTTATTGAAGAAGCTCAAAAGCAGAGGGTTAGAAAGGTAGAACATAGAGTCCCCTGAGCCGTCTTTCTCTGCCAGAGAGACAAGCCGAGAGCAGGGTACAGTGTACATCCCCTGGGTTATGCCCTGGGAAGAGGTCCCTACAATCTTCCTTCTCAACCTTCTTAGAGCATGAGCATACAGGAAGCCTCATGATGATATGGCACGTGGTGGCCCTGTGTAAAGAGAAGGTTGTGAGCCGCCCTCCCTGCTGGGGAGACAGTGAGAGCCACAGGTCCAGCTAGCTTGGTATCAGGCAGTCTGGAGAGAGTTACTGATACCAAACATCCATTATATCATTTAACAATTCTAATAATCAATTCATATTTAAGAAAATGATTCTAGTTCCAAAATAATTTATGAAATCCAAAGTCTCAGTTTTCTTACCTATGAAACTAGAATATTACTACATGTGGCATAGCATTGACTGGATAATATTAGATTAGTATTAGATTGGCTAGTATTAAAATAAGTGTTAAATTAATTAAATTTTTGAGGTCTTCTCTGTTACTTGTGTCCCTCTCCTCCTCCCAGAGATATAGTATACCTATACGTTGATCTTTTAAAGGTGAAAAGTACCAGTAAAGCTTTATGATGAAGTGTGGCAAAGGGAATTTAATCATGATACAGAAATTTGGGGTATGAGAAAGAGGACATTTCTCCACTTTGTTTTGTCTTCAAAGAAAAACCAAGGAAGTATTTAAAAATGCTTTAATGTAATGATGTGGATCTGTGAATATTTCCCTAACCTCAGAGATATTCTAACTAACTGATATGTAACATTAGAGGACTTTGAACTACTGACGCTGCAGCACAAGTGAGATAGCCGCGCTGTGGTTTTAGAGGTACTGTTATGCTCAGCAGAAAACCTGGCAGAAGCTGAAGAGCATGATGTATGGATCGCCTAAAGCTGATGGGGAAAAGTAGAGCAATAGTCTTAGAGACTGAGATAAAAGACCTGTGCCTGTAGAGTGGTGATAAGCAGTGTGGCTGCATATTTTCAAATCCAAGGATTTGGATTCTTTAGGGTTTTTGCTGCAAACTGGAGACTTCATATTTATTAGGATTTGAGGGGGGCGTTGTTTTTTTTTTTCCCCTGTCAGTTAAGCCTCTTTCTCTTAATGTAGGTAGAGTAATTGCAAGTCGCAAAATTTGATCTGGATAATATTTTCTTTCCAAGAGTGAGTGAGAAAAGGTTCATGGCATGTGATGCAAAACAGCTTGAAATGTTACCAAGGTTTCTTGTTGGAGTTTAATTACTTGTCTAAGTCCAAGCCATATGATATTCCACCACAAAGTGGGGAAAACGGAGAGGTTCTCTGGAAATCCTGTTAAAGTCTTCTGGGTTGGCCTGAGCTATCATTAGATAAAATGGTCAAAGTTCAGAAAACAAAGAAATAAGACTCAGCTTCATCAGTTCACGTTATTATGCCCAAAAGAACTGCTTGCCTTTTACATTGCTTTTAATTTCTTTTACAGAAAAGGAAATGCAACAGCATTAAAGTGTTAAAAACAGCTCCAGAAGCTGTTTTATTAATGTGATTAAGGTTTAAGCTAGACATGGCTGCAAGTATAAAGGAAAAATTCTTGAGGTCAAGCCAGGTTATATATAATTGTTTTCTTCTTTTTTGTAACAAATGAAAACTCCATAATTATGTGGCAATGTTTACTAGGCATTTTTAATTTGTTTTTTCCCCTTTGCTTTTGCTCCTTTGTGCATTGTGCTTCTCTTGACACCTAGGCATTGTAGATACCATCTGAACAATGAACTCACTGATAATAAAGGCACCCAGCACATTTTGCCAGGCAGTGAACAGGTATTCTTGACCAAAGTTGCTGTAATATTCATTAACGGTAACAATGAAAATAAGAAAAAATGGGTAAGTTAAAATTATCAGAGAAAATAGTTGTAAAAAGAATATTAAACTCATATATACATACATATATTTTAATTTTTCTCATGTTAGAATTTGAATAAAAGCTCTATATTATTCTTCAAATATTTTGAAGGCTTTATTTTGAAGTCTGAGCATTCTCTATGACAGTATGTGTTTTATCAAAATAATGGAATTTTCATTAATGTGTTTCAGAGGTGAATGCACTTAAAAAGAACACTTGCGGGGCGCCGGGGTGGTCTGTTGGTTAAGTGTCCACCTTCAGCTCAGGTCATGATCTCACCATTCCTGAGCTCCAGCCCTGCGTGAGGCTCTGTGTGCTGACAGTTCAGAGCCTGGAGTCTGTTTCAGATTCTGTGTCTCCCTCTCTGTCTCTGCTCCTCCTCCTCTTGTGTTCTGTTTCTCTCACAAAAATGAATAAACATTAAAAAAAATTAAAAAACAAACAACACTTGCAAACTCATCTTCTACATTAAAAGCCCATACAACACCTCAATCCCATCACAGACATGGTACAGGTATGTCTGATTTTGTGTATTTTCAATCATTTCTATGCATAGCTACATGGACATATGGATATATAGATATGCACACATGTTATATTTCAAAAATGAGATGTGATATGTTTTATATTTTTCACTAAACAGTATATTATGACTAATATCTTATTTAAAACTTCTTTCTACCTCATAATTTTAAATCGCATCTCTGTATATTATCTATTTATAGTTTTTATTAATTTTTTAATTTTATTTTTGAGAACAGGGAAGGGGCAGAGAGAGAGACAGAGAGGGAGAAACAGAATGTGAAGCAGGCTCCGGGCTTTGAGCTGTCAGCAGAGACCCACGTGGGGCTTGAACTCTCAAGCCGTGAGATCATAACCTGAGCTGAAAGTCAGATGCTCAACTGATTGAGCCACTCAGGTGCCCCTCTCATTTTAGTTCATTAAACCAAACCTCTGTTGTTAGCAATTTTCTCTTTCTTGTTGCTTTAAATGAAACATTAACTAATATCCATATATGGGTATACATACATGTATGTTTATCTATATTTCTTATTATTTTGCAACATGTTTCTAAAGTAATTACTTAAATCAATACCATAGTTTTTATTACTATACTTGCATAAAGGTTTTGTAGATCATATGGCAAGTGTCAACTCAGTTTTGTCTTGAGAGGTATCGCAGCAATTCTGTCTCTTGGCACTTTTCACCCATTGTAGAATTAGCTTACCGAATTACATGAAAACTACCGATGGACTGTGATTGAAATCACATTAAATTTGGAGAGAATATATATCTTTATGAGACTGAGTTTTCTTGAACACTGACATGGTGAATCTGTCCATTGTCTTTAGGTTTTAAAATCTTTCAATAAAATTTAATTTTTTCATGTAAGTCTTGCACATATTTTATCATGTTTATTCCCATATACCTTATAATTTTTATAACGATTAAAATTTCATTATATATTGATAGAAAATTAGCTGAATTTTGTTTTAAAATATGCATACTTTTAAACTATTTGCAGATCCTATCATTTACTTATTGAATAAGTTTTATTCTTTTAATTCTTTTATCTTTTCTTTATCCTTTATTTTCCTTTCTTAAGGCTTTAAATCCTGTGGCACAGTGTTGAATAATATAAGTTTTAACAGGCATCCCATCTCATTTTTTATTTTAGTAGAAATATTTGAAGAGTTCACTCATCACTGTTATTTTTTGAAGAATTTGATATTTACACTTTCTCCAATGACTTGCAGTGTTAGCCCTGCCATATGTCATTTCCATACATGTTTGAATCTTATCTCACAGTTCTGTTCCACCGATCGATTTGTCTATCACTGTGACAATAGCAAACTGTGCAATTATGTCTACCATTAGTCTTGGTATTGATAAGGTATACATTCTGAATGTATTCTTCAAAATTATCTTAGCTCACCTTGGAACTCTCCACTTTCATGCGATTTTAGGATCGGTTTTCAGTTTTCATGAAATTCCTTGTTTAATTTTGCTGGTTTCTAAAAATGATATTAAATTTTCAGGAAAAATTAGGAATAACTGACATCATTAAAATGATAATACTTTCTATCTACTATTACAGAATAGCATTCCAATTATTTGAGTGATTTTGTGGGGTTTAGTGATTTTTGAAAGTTATTTCTTATATCTCATTTATTTTTCTCTTATCATTGCATTACTAAAGCTGAGTAACTGACTTGAGAGAAGACATCTATCTAATCTTGTTGCAGATTCTCTGTGCTAAAGTTTTCATTCTAAGTGGGCTATTTGCTATTAAGTTGATGCTAGATTCATTTTATTGCATTAAAAACTATGTTGCTAATTCTTAGTGTAACTTAGAGAGTAAAAGAAAAAAGGACATCTCCCTACATAATGCCCTCTGTCACTTTTTTAAAATAAGTGTTTAAAACTGTCTCCAGGCTCTGAGCTGTCAGCACAGAACCTGATGTAGGGCTCAAAATCACGAAACATGAGCTTGTGACTTGGGCTGAAGTCACATAGTTAACTGAGCTGCTCAGGCACCCCACAGTCTGTCACTTCTAAGATGTACACTTCTTGTTTCCTCACATTGTACCACCTTTAAATTAGGATGCATGATATAGCAGTTTTGATAAGAAGTGTCCACCTATAATTTTTAAAATCATAAATTAGTGTTATATTTCACTGAATAAATTGAATCAATTTAAATTTCCACATGTTTTGAGAACCTTTTAATGGTGGAGGGTTATATTGATAAAGTTTATTATTTGACCTATCCTTGAATTTCCAAAATAAACTTTACTAATCATGACATACACATAACACACACACATTCATGGGTATGTATATATGTGAACTATATATTATACATTATAGAGTTCTTTAATTGATTTGTAATATTATATTTACTAATTTGCCCCTGTGTTTGTATAGTGAAAGTCAACACTTTCTTATTCCAATGTCATCTCATTTGGGTGTTGTGGTAGACAAAATAATTGTTCTCCCAAAGATGCCCATGTTTTAATCCCTAAGACATGTATAACTATATTGTGTCACAGGGAAAGGGAGAATTAAGGTTGCAGATGAAATTACGTTTGCTAATCAGCCAACTTTAAGAAGGAAAATTATCCTGAATGATGCAAGTGGGCCCAGTGTAATCACAAGAGTATTTAAAACATAGAAGGTGCCTGGGTGGCTCACTCAGTTAAGTATCTGCCTTCAGCTCAGGTCATGATCTCGCAGTTGGTAAGTTGGAGCTCCATGTCAGTCTCTGTGCTGACAGCTCAGAGCCTGGAGCCTGCTTCTGATTCTGTGTCTCCCTCTCTTTCTCTGCCCCTCTCTCACAGTCTCTCATTCTCTCCCTCTCTCAAAAATTAATAAACATTATAGTAAAAAACAGTGATCTCATGTGAGAAAGACTCAGTAAACATTGCAGTCTTCGAAGATGGAAGGGGGCCAGGAGGCAAGGGATGTAGGCAGCCTCTAGAAGCTGTAAAAGACGAAAATGGATTCTCCCCTAGAACCTCTAATAAAGGCAAGCAGAAGTGCTAAATTTTGATTTTAGCTCCAGAATTCTGACTTCAGAACTGTCAGATACTTAATTCATGTTGCTTGAAGTCACTAAGTTTGTAGTAACTTGAAGCTAATAGGAATAGGAATAACCCTAAGAAAATACAGGTGTACTTATTATATTAGCTTTTACAGCACTATGATAGTTCATTGAAACTGACATATCATTTAATTGTAAGATGCACCATTTATTTTTTGTTAAAAATGGAATCATATTAGGACACCTGGGTGGATTCGTAGGATGGGCATCTGACTCACTCGGGTCATGATCTCATGGTTTGTGAGTTCAAGTTCTGCATTGTTGGACTCGTTGACAGCTCAGAGGCTGGAGCCTGCTTACGATTCTGTATCTACCCCCCACCCTCTCTCTCTCTCTCTCCCTCTCTCTCTCTCTCTCTCTCTCTCTCTCTCTCTGCCCTTTCCTGCTGGCACTCCATGTCTCTCTCAAGAATAAACAAACATTAAGAATTAAAACTTCAAAAGCAGAAACATGTCATTTAAATTTTGAACAAATGCTTCTTTTTATTACATCACTCGTAAGATGCATTATAATTTCAAAATTTTTTCCATGTTAACAAAAGTGAATCTTAGAATACTTGAAATGCAGTAGTTGTGAAGCCTTCCTTCTTTTTCTGTTCCCTAAATAATTTGCATAAAGAGAGATTTTGTTTCTTGAAGATTTGGTAAATTACCTGTTAGATAAATGGTATCATTTGGAGGAGTGCATATGTTTTTACTTATTAATTAATCATAGGTAAGGTATTACATTTTCTTCAAGATATTAGATATTATTTCATATACATAGTTATGAGGATATTTATACAGATATATTTGTATATAGTTAATATTTCATTTCATAATTTGTCATCTAGTAAAGAGGGGTTAATCATCACTTCTGTGTGTATTTTGTGAATTATCTAACTAGCTCTGTTTTTCCTGTTTTACCTGGCAGACAGCTGTCTTCATCTTGCCTCAATCTGAGGCCGAACAGATCCTCCAGCTTTCCTCTGCCCTAAGATCCTTATTCTTTGAACATAGCCTTTGTGGTCTAGCATCTGATAACTCCAGATAGTATCTAATTCTTTTTAAAAATTTTTAAAGATTTTTAAATGTTGTTTATTTATTTTTGAGGGACAGAGACAGCATCAGCAGGGGAGGGTCAGAGAGAGAGAGGGAGATACAGAATCTGAAGCAGGCTCCAGGCTCTGAGCTGTCAGCACAGAGCCCAAGTCAGGGCCCAAACCCATGAACCGTGAGATCATGACCTGAGCCGAAGCCAGACGCTTATCTGACTGAGCCACCCAGGTGCCCCAGATTATTTATTTATTTTGAGAGAGAGCAAGCAAGCAGGGTAGGGGTAGAGAGAGGAGAGAGAGCAAATCCTAAGCAGGCTCTGCACTCTCAGCCTGCTAAGGGGCTCAAACTCATGAACCATGAGATCATGACTTGAGCTGAAATGAAGAGTTGGATGCTTAACCAACTGAGCCACTGAGGTGCCCTAAATTTTTGGATTTTTCTAATGATAAATAATAGGAGTCTAGATTCCTTTAGGAAGTTAATTTCAGTTGGAGAGTATATGAGTTGGGAGGGAGATTGTGACAGCTAAGGCATTTTCATCTGTGCCATTAAGTATCTCATTATAGATTGCCCAAACTTTACCTCAATTTGGCAAAATTGGTAATTCCATCTCTTCATTTTGATTAGTTGCATTTACTGCTTTTTCTGTGATGGAGGAAGTAAAATATTTCTGAGCACTAGCAAGGGCCCAGATAAAGTTAAATGTCGTGACTCCAAAGTGAAATGGTCAGATGGTTCATGGGCACAGATACTACTGCTTGGGATTGAAATGAGAAGTGAGCTTGTGCTAGAGCTGAAGATTGTCAAAATGGGCATTTGAAAATCTATAATCTAGTACATTTTGAGTACCTAGGAGAGCATAATTGAAATAAGAGACCAAGAAATTGCTGAGATATCAGGATTTGTGGTTATATTATAACTGATAGATTTAGAAAATAAAAAGTTCAATGAGGTTAAAACTAATTTCAGTAAATGTGGAGGATAAGGGAAATGAAAAGAGGCTGTTTTATAAGAAATAGCCATGCTGAGTGGATAAGGGAAATGAAAAGAGGCTGTTTTATAAGAAATAGCCATGCTGAGTAGATCCACGTTATGCTGAGGTGAAACAAATGGCATGTGATGAAAAAGAACAAAGAGATGTTACTGAATGTTTAACTTGGATAATGATAAGGTCAAGAAGAGTGAGTTACCAGCATGTTGCTGAGGAAGTTATGAATAGAATGGAGAGGAAACCAGGAAGGTTATTGTGGTTATTGACTAAATTGTTGAGATCACCAGTTAGAATCAATAAAAGTTGGTCTGGGTTTGAAAAGAGGAAAAAATGCTGAACAGCAGTCATAGGAGTGTTCTGAATTAATGCAATACATAAGCTCTGTCCTTATCCTAGAGCATGAAGGGCAGGAAATGAAAGAATGATCCCTGTCTACTATATGTTTTCAAGAAAAATGTCATGAATTTTACGATATTTAGGTTCAGTTAATGGAGAGTATATATATGTGTGTATATATATATAGATATATATAGATATATATATATTTAAGTTTATTTATTTATTTTAAGTGAGACAGAGAAAGCATGAGTGGGGGAGGGGCAGAGAGAGAGAGACACAGAGAGAGAGAGAATTCTGAGCAGGTTCTGTGCTGTCAGTGCAGAGCCCAGTGTAGGGCTTGAATCCACGAAGCTTTAAGATTATGACCTAAGTAGGAGGCATAAATGACCTGAGCCACCCAGGCACCCTGTACAATAGATTCTAATGCAATTTTTGCATGTAACAGTTTCTCAATAATCTTTGTTAAATTAGTGAATGGTTTATATATCTTTAAGTTATACATTGTCCAATCAAATATTTCTAATTTCATTTCCCTTCTTTACTATATACACATTCCCATCAGGAGGAATCATTGAGTAATACAGAAGTTAGAATTTACACTTTATAAATTTTAGAATCAACTGATTTTCACAATTACTGATTTTCACAGTTTCCCCGGAAGTGATTGTATCCTCACACAGATGCTGGTGATACTGAGGTCTATGATCTATAAATATTTGCTCATTCATGAAGCTGAAAAGCTGCTAGGATTCTACTACCCTCTATATGGTAGTGTAGTGTCTATTAAGTGTTAATGCAATTAATAATTAAACTAGGTCATTGTACCTATATTAATCTCTCCTTGTTTTTCTTTAACCTAGTGAATTACTCCCAACCATTTGCCAAAATTATATTTTATATCTCTCCCATTCTTTAGCAAATAATAATTTAAAAACATCAGTAAGACAATAATTCTTTATTTTGTCTCTGTTAGACAAAGTTATTAGGAACAAACCACTTGAATATTTAAATATTCTATCCATAAATTAATCTTAAGAAATAACATCAATTTTTAAGATAATTTAATGAAATTAAGCTATTGTTAACTATTATGCTTAAAGAATACCAGAAATGTTCAGGATCCAAATAAATGATTTAAATCTTATGAGAAAATAATTTTAGAATTTTAAAATGATTTTTAAGTAGGGTTTTAAGTAGACAGAGCCCAAAGTGGGGCTTGAACTCATGACCCTGAGATCATGACTTCAGCTGAGATCATGAGTCAAATACCCAACTAACTGAGCCACCCAGGCACCTCAAAATGATTTTTTAAAGAGGAATTGTCTAATTGAAAATAGTGCAGATGAAGAGTAGCTGAAAAGAATTGGGCACTCCTTTTTCAGGCTCTATTAAATATATTGTATAGGGTAAGATTTGAGTCAAACCAAAGGATTCAGCTAATCACATTCATCATTTGCCAGCACTTATCTTTTTTTTTAGTTATCTTGATAAATAATGACTTCCAACTTTTCAAAGAATGTTTATGAGTACATTGAAAGAAAGAAATTTGAAAAGTATAAAACTGGAGTAATCATTAGTGTAATTAGTTATCAAAAGAGGCATTATAATTTACATAGTACAACATAGATCTGAACTTGGAATGATTGTGGGTGTGAGCAATGATTCATGCTTTCATTGAGCAGGTAACAATTGATTAATTACATAACTTCAATTTCCCAGTTCCTTCTAAGCAAGATGGGAATAAAACCATCAGCCTCACAGTAGGAAGATTCAGTTAAAAAAGCATGTGCAAGCACACACTGCTTCTTAAAACCAATGACTCAATTATTATCAGGTGAACCTTAAGAGAGTAGATATTATGTGAATGATGAAAAAAATGGTATTTATATATTTGATATTCTTCTATAAGAAATTACATAGGATCTGTAAAAAAAGTCCTCATGTAAGTGAAAAAAATAATGTATACTGCATTTAAATAGGGGAAAATATAGTTGGCTTTTAAAATAAGTTTGTATAGTTTTAGCACACTTTGGTGTTGGTTTGTTATTGCTATAAATGAAACATGCTATAAATGAAATGAAAAGTAAACTGGATCTTCTAATTATCTCAGTCGATGCCTATAAAAATGATACATAGTGAAATTGCAGGTATCAATCCTTAAGGTTGCAATTATAAACAAGAATTTTGTGAATGTCCTGACACTTCTGGGAGCTATATCTATATGTTAGTATTCAAAGATGTTTTTCTTTTTGTGGAAAGGTATTTTTGCCTGTGTAATTTGGACTACATTATTCAGTTTTAACTTATTTATAGCTAAAGAAGGCCACATTCTCTCTTCACTTCATTGTTGTTTATTTTTAGTGGAAAGTTCCACTAAAATTAATGCTTCAGTTTTATTTAGGGTGGAAGATAGTCTCTTTGTCTTGGCATTCATTATGCACACTTCAGAAGCTGCTGGGACCTGTAGAACTGTGGTCTCTTTCAGTTCATTAATGGGTAATTCTTGGATAGCTTAATGCATATGTCTTTTTAGTTGAAAATTTAAAATCTCAGGATAGTTGAATAGAAGAAGGTTCTTACTATGTGGAATGATAAAAAATATTTCATTATACATTATTAGATATATTTTCTGTAGTATAGAATTTAACATTTTTAATATATAAATATTCCATTTATATACAATAGACATAGAGTAAATTGAACATCAGAGGCTCTTTCACCTTGAGAAATTTCTATAAATTCGAACCTCTACATCTTAAAAATGAAAAAAAATAACCAGATAAATTGTCTGTGTACTTAAAACTCTAAAGGTTTAAGAAAATGCATTTTACCATCATAGTCATTATCAGACCTGTCACCATCATCTAACATTCCCTGAGCACTGCTTAACAGGCCTTGTGCTAGATTTGTATAAATAAAACAACCTATGCAGACAAGGCATAAATGAAAATGCAAGGGCTTCTATTTGTGAGCGTCCAGTGGGAAGCACAAGAGTTGGAGCTGCAGATCAAGGGCAAAAGGGATACTTACATTCATTGTGTGGAAAGTTGAAGTCTTGCCATTTGTTAGCCAGGGTCAGAAAACATTAACAGTAACTCTATTGCATCAAGTAGAATAGAAATGTTACATTTGTTCCCTCCCTTAGTCTATTTGACTCAAATACAGATTTATGCTTTAGATTTAATGAACATATGTTTATAAAAATCACCTTTTTGTCTTTATTATTCTATGCTGTTATTTTTTAAACAAATAGTATATGTGGCAGGTCCTTAAAATGGTGAAGAATTCATAAGTTTCAGTGGCATAATTTAGGATCCTCATTCTCTTTCCCAGACCTTGAAATCTCCTGAACATACTGACACTTGGTGGTCATTGCCTTCTCTCTGAAAACTTTATTTAATGTGGGAAGGAACTTGGACCAAGTGACCCAGGAAGTCTTTTTGTGATTTAATTGTTTTTATTGGCCTAATTAATTTGAAAAGTTTAATTATGAAATCACATGAGTGCTGTGCAAAGTCTGCAAAGTACCATTCAATGACGGCCAGATGAAAAATGCATCAGTAGCTTTTTTTACCTAATTAACAGAATAAACCAGAGAGATTTATAGTACAGGTTCTGTGAGACAGGGAATACGTTGTTGTGCCCAAGTTTGTAAAATCGCCCCAAAATGACCCAAAACAAGCACCAGAGACTGCTAGGGAGACCGAGTCACACCTGCAAAAGCAAAGGGCCTTTATTACAAGCTTAAGTGCGGGCACACAGTCTCCACCCGACCCGCTGGCCACGTTGTGAGAGAGCCCCGAACAAAGGCAGGGCAGGGCCTTTTATGCCTTTGGGAGGGGGAGTTACAGGAAATGATGACAGGTGTACAGTGATCCAAACCCTGCCCCCCATCAATACTGGCAGTTGTGGGAGCCAGTCACAATAGTTGGTCAATACTGACCAATCAGAGTGGGCCCAGGACGCCCCATGTGGGGCGTGACTAGGCCCACCTCTAGAAAGGTCAAAGGTATCGGCCAGCCTCCCCCGATTGGGCACTGCAGGTGTTGTCCCTCCTTAATGTGAGCCCTTTCAGGAGAAGCCAGTGCCTTCCCCTTTAAGTACAGGCTGGATGGGACCTGCACCAGTGGGGGGATACCCCCCCCAGGGCTGCAGGACGCGTCTCCACCGTCTCCACCGAGGAGGTGCACCGACTGGCTCTGGGACAGCTGGGACTGCCCAGTGGTGAGGGCCGGATCGGACCTGCGTCCTTACAACGTGACTTCCCACATGTATGCTTTGTCTCCTCAGCTTCAAATGGGGGGGAGTGCAATTTACGACCTAAGTTGTCTGTTTAGAAAGCAGGCAAATTTACAGGTGAGATTAGCACCTTCTGATAAATCTAACAGAAAGCCACATAGTGGGCACCACATAGTTAGAGATATTTGCAGAGCAATTTACAGAATCCAAAACAGCAAGTTAATGATTTTCAATTATTTACTTAGTTTGCTAACCTACAACACCATTATCAAAGAGATCTGGGTATAGAATTGGACTCGGCAATTTTCTGTCTGCATGAGAATGAAGAAATCACTAAACCTCTCCAGTTTGTCTGACAGGTAAATTTTAAATAATATTCATACTTACACCTTATGGTCATTAATAAGATCAAATGACAAAATGCATAAAATATGCCAGGCACTACATATAAGAGTTTATATAATGCTCACAATTCCAGCAAGAGATGCCATATATCAAAAACCCATTTTATTCTCATAGACTCAAAATGCTAACTTCAATATATATTAAATTTATTCCTTCAGGTTGTTTATTTTTTAATGTTTATTTATTTGAGAAAGAGAGAGCATGTGCATGAGGCATGTGAGGGGCAGTGACAGAATCCCAAGCAAGCTCTGTGCTGACCCTGAGTTTCAACCTTATGAACCATGAGATCATAACTTGATCCCAAATCAAGAGTTGGATGCTTAACTGACTAAACCATCTATCTATCTATCTATCTATCTATCTATCTGTCTGTCTGTCTGTCTGTATGTATGTATAGATAGATATATCTGTCAGCACAGAGCCTTGTTGGGAGCCATCTGAACTTACCGGTAGAGTGAAAATTCCTGGTGAGGGTACAGCAAGTTTGCATGGTCTCTTGCCCCCAGACAGCTCCCAAAATCTACCCTCTTTCATTTCTGCTTGGGCACCAAACTTTAGAGTGCTTTGCTGATTAGTGTCAGGAGTGGCCTCTTCCCCTGCCCTGTCCCTGAGGTGTGATTGCAGCTGGTCAGGGAAAAGATGAGTAAACTAGATACACCCTCATGCAACATATAATTTTTCTCGAAGCAATTAACTGATAACTGACTACCTTCTGGGCCTGAATGCTTTTGCAAAAGTCACTACTGCAATAAAACGTATCAATCATCTTTGGGACTGTGAGAGCAGGCATTATGTTTCCTGAGAATCCTGTTTTTCTGGGAACTTTATTTTAGAGTTAGAAACAGCCTAATGACCCTTACTCATAAAATTCTGACCTTTACTAAACAATGCCTCTTGGTTAAAGGTCACTTCCTTAAGACTACACCTGAGGTTTTATAAAAAATACCTATGACAACATGAGTGCCTGTAGCTAAGTTTTTTATGACAACCATTACTACTAGAATTGTAACTTCTGCAGAACCCATGTCCTGGAAAATTGTAAAACTTATCTATGAGAAATCATTTACTGCTCTTTCTGGTCCTTGTACCTTTCACCATAAATAAAGCTTGAGAACCAGACAGGGCAGAGACGCCTGCCAGAGATGCCTGGTGATCAGAAAGAAACTTGAGGCTCTCTCACTCTCTCTCACCAACACCGTCCATCCTTCAGCGGAACCCTAGACCTGCTGGAGCTGGACTCCACCAGAGCCTGATGTGGAGCTTGAACTTGTAAGCTGTGAGATCATGACCTGAGCCAAAGTCAAACGCTTAACCAACTGAGCTGCCCAGGCACCCCAGTTCATTATACTTGCTTAATTTTATATCTGTGTACCAATATCAAGCATACTGTTTAAAGGATTATAACCTTCATAAAATATTTATATACCTCTAAGTATAAAACCATCTTCATTTGATTTCAAAATAATTTTAATCTCTTCTTAGATCACCAAATGTCCAGAATGTTGAAGGGTAGATTCTACTACTGAATAAGTAATTGAAGTAAAATGAACTTGTAGTATTTTCTCTGTCACATACTGTGATAGATTATGTAATTAATTGTAGTCACTAACCACATGTGGATAATGAGCATTTCAGATGTGGCTAGTCTGAATTGTAATGTGCTATAATGTAACACATATATCAGATATCAAAGACTTAGTGCCATAAAAAGAATATAAGACATATCATCAATATTTTATATTGATTATATACTGAAATAATACTGAATCAAATATTTTATAAAATTTAATTTTGCCTGCTTTTTTTAAATGTAATTACTAAAAATTTTTAAATCGTGTATAGCTCATGATGTATTTCTATAGGACAGCACTGTTCCAGAAGCATGCAAATGATTGTATTTACTTCTCATGTTCCATACCAGAAAATTGAGCTATAGGTGTGTTAAGTTACTCATCTATTTTCATTTAAAGCTGGAGGGATGGAAATTAGCCATCTCATTTCCAATTATATATGCATATTATCAAAACATAATTTTTTAAACAGGAAGTGACCTTACAAACAGTCTACTGTGATTCCTGTATGTTAGCATTTGAGAAAATTTAGACTGGAGAGTTTACAAAACGATGTTAGAGGTAGAAAAACCATGGGGATTTTCAGCTAAATGCTGTTTTTACTCCATGATTCTACCCTTACATGTCACAATCCCTTTAACTTTCATCTTTAATTCCAATCAATATACGGCACATGTGGGACTGCCCCAGTGACTGGTGGAGTCGGCCTCAGCTAATCCTCTCCAGGTAGAACCGCTTCTTAAGTTATTGAACTCAGTGCCAACTCATTAATAACACAGGGTTGTAGCTTGGACCCTTCAGAAACTTCACTCCCAAATATGATGATTCCCTTTTCCAGATGTACTGCAAAAACTATCTAAAGCCTAAAGAACAAACCAACAAAATGCTGAAAGAGAACATTTTGACTTTTTGCTCTAAAACTGAGATTACTTAAGGTCAATGTATGTGGCATATTGAAAAATAAAATACCACATGATTTGAGATTTTATTGTCGTTCTGACCTTTAGATTATATAGCAATGATCCTTCCCAATGAAGAGATCTAAAACCTTTGCTTTCTGTTAGCATGTGTTGGACAGAAGATCACTCACAGTGAAGAACATGTGTTGGGCAGAAGAACACTACACATTGGTGTAGACCATTAAATACTGCTGAATATGACCTCAGTATAGCAAATATGTGAAAATTAGTGTTTAATTACTTTGGAAAACCCAGTACTATTTAGGATATACTGGGAGACAATGTTGCATAGTAAAAGGAATTCAGGTTTGGGGTCTGGATGCTAGTCTTTGTTGGGCAAGCTGCATAAATGTTTCTGTACCCCAGTTTCTTCTCTAGACAAGTCAGGACTAGTTATTAACTTCCTCTCTGGTGTACTGTGGGGATTAAAAGAAACAATGCATGAACTTATATAGTATATTACCTGACACAGCATAGGTACTCAAATATATTCATTGAAATTAAATATATTTGTGTATAACTTACTGGCAGCTTGACCTTGGGCAAACCTTTGAAATTTGGTATTCATCTAAAGAAAATGAGGGTAATAATGGCACCTTCACCACAGGCTTATTGTGAGAATTAAATCATTTAATATCTATAATATATTTAGAATAGGTTTTAGAAACAGCATATGCTTTATTGATGTTAACTTCTTATCATGATTATCATCCTAATGTCACTACCATCTTACATACATTAATTGGGGCCTTTATATAGAAGTAACACCATTTCCAGGTAGAAATTCAATATCCATTATATATTCACCTCCATAAGACTTTTTATGGAGTCACACAAACTAGAAAGATTGACAGTTTAATTATCATTACCTTTGTTGATGAAACAAAAGTCAGAGGAGAAAACAAATTTAAGTGTTAATTTAAACTTTAAAAATGTAAAATTTCCCAGATTTAAAAATAAAACTATTTTGCCTCTTAAAAGAGCAAGTAGTGGAGTGAAGGGTGTCATACATTTAGCTCAATGAATGATTCACTATATGCTCATGGGAAAGCCGTTGATATTTTTCCTCCTGATTTACGCATTGTTGCAATTTCTTGTTACACTATTTTGACCCTCTGTTTTCTCTATATTCCTAATATTTCTACAGAGAGTTAACTTTCTGAATTTATTATTATCAAAAAATTGTTATCACTCTTCAGTCATTCTAAGAAGACATCACTGACTTCATCATGATAAGCCTTCCCTGGAGCCCTTTCTAAAACCAAGAAAAGGACCAATTTACTATATAATGGCACTTCTTAAAACTGGAGTTGTTAATGGTCTCTATCATTAACTGAAGTAACATCAATTTAAAAGACATATTATTTATGCCAGGTTAATCTATTTGGAGAAGGTGAAACCAATGTTAACAGTTTGGTCAAATTAAAACCAAAAAATGTCTTTTAACTGAAAATGAGTAAAATGAGAGAGGGTAGATGTCATTTGGGCTCAATATGTAAATGTTATATGTATACTAACACTGAATCTTCTCTAGATGAAATCTTACAAAGCTTAGTATGGGATAGAGGAAAAATCCTAGATGTGTTTCTTTTAAATAAAATTGGATTGCAGATAATCTGATTATAAATAAATTAGGGAAAGTAATGAAATTGCCTTAAGTGTTCTCAGTAATTAGGCCACTGGCTTGTATATTTTCATTTGCTTAAACCTAAGTCACTGTTCAGCCATTGAAGTGACATATTTCTAGCTTTCCATGTCCATGGTACCCTCCACTTTTTTTTTTTACTATGAGAAATTGACTTTGTCTACTGCCTACAGTCTATATAGAAAATTAATTAGTTCAGCAGTCTTTATTATACCAGAATTTATTGATTTGTTGAAATAACAGTAAAATGCTATGGCATATAATACTAGAATTATCCCTTAACTATTGGCCTTTATAGCAATAGAAAAGCTAGACCTTTGCCTTGGATAAGAGTAGAAAGTAGTTTCCAGAAGGTAGATAATGTCAGTATTCTTGGTTTCTAAAAGTGAGAAATTGATGACTATCTGTTAAGTGACTAAATTTGTATTTGTTCATTCTGTAATTCTTCGTGCCTGCTTTCCAGATACCATTCTTTGTACTGAGAATATATCCAGGAAGATGGCATTGTTCCTGGTCTTAAGTAACTCAGAGTCTAAATTGAGAAACAGACACAAAGTACATATTTTTACATTATATTAAATTTAGTTAGAATTGTGATAACTTAAGAGAAGTCACAGAATGCTATGGAAGAGTATTATAAGGACTCATCTAGTCAGGATAGGCAGTAAAATGTTCTCTGAATATGTGAGGTTTAAGTTAAGATTTGACAAATTCATCAACTTTAACTTGCTGAATGGTAGTGAAAATGGGTTTGATTTTGGTGTGTATTAAGTATGGATAGTTTAAGAGAATTATAAGCCATAGTTTTCCTACATAGGAAGACTCTATTTAAAGATCTCAAGAGGAGAAAAAGCATGTGATGATAGATGAAATGAAAGGAAAAGGCAATGAGGAGGAGGCTAATCTGAGATTTGAGAGGCAAGTCAATGGTAGTCAGTCAGTGAACATCTTGTGGGCATGGGAATGGCTTGTTTTTGGTTTTTGTATTTTGGGGTTTTTAAATATTTATTTTTACATAAAGGCTAAAGAAACCTTAAATATAGCATGATGTAATTTCCATTTGGGGGACCTCTCTATTGATTCAGTAAGGAGAATGAACTTTACAGAGACACAGTGTCTGGGAGAAAAAAAAAAAGCAAATTAGGAGGCTATTGCAATATTTCACGTGAAAGACTGTGGATTTAAACTAGAGTTTAATGTTTGATATGTTGAGAAGTGTATAAGACATAGAAGAAGTATATGTCTCAAGTTATTCCAGGTAGAATCCACAGGACCTTGTTATTGATTGGATAGGCAGAGGATGGCCAGCACTGCACTGAACATAAACTGAATGGATGATGAAATATCCAGTGATTAACAAGACTAGAGAAGAAATTGGATTTGAGAGGATATGCAATTTTAGTTATGTAGCACTTGAGACATTTGGTTTCATAAAACTGGGTACATCCGGAGTGCTTGGGTGGCTCAGTTGATTAAGCGTCTGAGTCCAGATTTCAGTTCAGGTCATGATCTCATGGTTCATGGGATCAAGCCCCGTATCAGCACAGAGCCTGCTTGGTATTCTCTCTCTTCCTCTCGTGTGTTTTTCTGCACCTTCCCTGCTCATGCATGCACGCTCTCTTTCTCTCTCTCACTCTCAAAATAGATAAACTTAAAAAAATGGGGACATCAGTAGATAGCAGATATTGGATTTTCAGGTTAGAGAGATGAATTAATACACATTTTAGAGTTGTAAGCATGGCCAAAATAATTACCTATAATGGGGTTAATGCAATAGCTTAGGAAAATGTGTAAAGTTAGAAGAGAAGACTTAAGACAAAACAATTGTAAATCTAATATTTAAGGACTGTATGGAAAATGTAAAAAATGGTACTTTAGAAGAAGTGGAACAAAAGGGGTAGGAAGTGTGTGAAATCAGAAAAATCATACAAAGGGAATACTTTAAGAAAAGGACAACGAGCAGGGTAACCGTTTCAAGAGTTACTTCTGAATTTTACAACATGGAAGTTGCTGGTGACATTAAAAGTAGAAGTTTTGAAAGTATCGATGAATACAGAAGCCAGATAAATGACATTTGATAACAAATAGAAAGTAAGGAGACACATGAAATGCATGTAGACATTTCTTTATAGGGGCGCCTGGGTAGCTCAGTTGGTTAAGCTTCTGACTCTTGGTTTTGGCTCAGGTCATGATCTCATATTTTGTGAGATCAGGCACTGAGTTGGGCTTTGTGCTGACAGCATGGAGGCTGCTTAGGATTCTCTTTCCCCCTTACTCTTTGCCCCTCTCTTGCTGTCTCTCTCTCCCTCAAAATAAGTAAAGTAAAAAAAAGAAAAAAAAGAAAATAAAAAGAAATATATTTACTTATTTTCAAAGAGAGAAAGAGAGCACAAACTGGAAGGGCAGAGAGAGAGAGGCAGAGAGAGAATCCTAAGCAGGCTCTGTGCTGTCTCAAACTCTAGGACTGCGAGATATGTCCTGGGCCAAAATCAGGAGTTGGACGCTTAACAGACTGAGCCACACAGGAGCCCCAAGAAATTGGACGTTAGATAAGACAAATAGAAGGGAATGTCAGGGCTGAATGAAAATGTAAAGGAAGAATGTGATATGATGCAATGAAGGCTTCTGTTTTCTTTTTTTAAGGTAGAAAACAGTAGAACATACTTCAAGGATGATGCAAAAAAGTTAGAGAGAGAATGTGGTTTGCTATGTAGCTAAGAGCAGGGTTACATAAATACAATACTTGTGGTGACAGGGAGTTACAATAGTGAGAAAGTAGAGGAGCATCTTAGAAGGCTCACATCTTCCATTGTGATAGAAATGTAAGTTCGTTTCCCAGTGCAAAGAGATAGTTCATTGCTTTTGTATGATACCTAGGAGAAATAAAGGAAACTTTAAAAAAAATTATTTTTGTTTATAAAAATTGTATATATTTAAAGTATACAACATGATGTTTTGATATACATAGTGAAATGATTGCTATAGTCATGATAATGAACATATCAGTCTCCTTACATAGGTACCAATTGTGTGTGTGTGTGTGTGTGTGTGGTAGGAGCACCTGAAATCTAATTTTCTAGTAAATTTCTGGTATAAAATACAACATTAATTATAGACTTTATGTTGTGCATTAGATGCCTAGAATTTATTCATTCTGCCTAACTGCAATTTTGTATACTTTGACCCACAGTCCTTCACCTCTAGTAATCACTGTAGTACTGTCTGCTTCTATGAACTAACTTTTTTGAACCACATATAATTGAGATCATACAGTATATGGTATTTTTCTTTGTGTCTCACTTGTTTACTTAAGCACACTGTCTTGCAGATTCACCCATGCTGTCACAAATGGCAGGATCCCCTTCTTAAACCTTAATAAGTATTCCATTAAGGGATTTATTTATCCATTAGTCTGTCACCTGACACTTAAGATTGTTTTCATGCATTGCGTATTGTGAATAAAGCTGCAATGAACATGGGGGTGCAGAGATCTCTCCAAGCTATTGATTTCTCTTCCATTGAGACCAAGGAAACTTTTCATAGAAAGGAAGGAGGAGGGGGAATATAGGCAATATGAAGGCAATAGAGAAATTAAAACTTTGAAAGTTGCAAGTCAAATAGAAGAAAGAGATGACCATAGGTAGGAGTGGGATGAGAAAATGAAAAGATTAATAGACCTAAGATCTGTTGCTCTGATCAAAGCAATAAAACAGATGGACTTTTAGCACATCTTTTACAGAGAAAAAAATAAACACAGAGATTTATGATTAGGAAAGTATAGCAAAATCGGTAGTTAAGAAAATGAAGAAGGAAAGAAGGAAGTAGTAAAAAAAGATAAAGCATTTGGAATCTTTTTAGAACCCAAAGATAAGAAGATAAATCCTTCTAAGTGTTTCTTCTTTAGAAGAAATTAGTAAAACCTTGAATAATTTTGTAAACAAATTAAAAGTGAGATCATAAATAGCAATCCTAAGTGAGAAGGGAGATTACAAAGATACAGCATTAAATTAAATACCACAGTCACACCACCTTGGAACCAGTATATGTTTTAAAATCACCAGAAACCAGATCTGACATGGCTTTGTTACTGGTGGGAGTGTCTGCGTTGTGTGAATGGAGGACTTGGGTCTTGGATTCCCCATGGAAGATTTATGTGAGGATCTGTGCTCAGAGACAGCTAGAAGGAAAGGAGCAATCACAAAGCAGTTTATTAAGGACTTTACACTCACAGGGTGGGAGAGCAGGCAGGCCCAGAGGTGGCAACTGTGCTCAGGCTACAGGGGTCCTTTCATTTTTTTGTGTGCGGGGGTCTTGGGTCATGGACAAGGTGGTCTCTAATGGAGCCTGTTTCTATTCTTTTGGAGGACTCCTCCCACAGGTTATAGCAAGAGGAGTTTTTTACTCTATTATGTCTGTACCACTCAAAGCAGCCTTCACCATGGGGCAGAGGGCTATAACTGCAAAGCAAATGCATTATAAGAAGTCTAGGTATTACTTTAGGTCAGAGGTGGAAGATAAGAGTACAGGTTCTGTACCTGTGACTCTGCCTGTAGCCCCAGGATCTTAGAAGCCCGAGGCCAGGGTGTTGTGCTGCCAGGCTTCTAATGTGTGATCTTGTACCCCCAAGCTTCTATTGTGTAACCTGTTTATCACCATCCTTGCCTCAGGCTCATGTCTAACTAACTGCCTACTCTTTCACTTTAAGACAGAATATTGAATTACATAGAAAGCAGGTCATGGCAACAGTGAGATGGTAATAATAGATATGAAATTACTGTAAAAAACATTAGGGGTGCTCAGTTGGTTAAGCATCAGACTTCACTCAGGTCATGATCTTGCAGTCTATGCGTTTAAACCCAACGTTGGTCTCTGTGCTGACAGCTCAGAGCCCGAGAAGCCTACTTAGGATTCTGTATCTCCCTCTCTCTACCCCTCCCCTGCTCCCCTGCTCGCACTTTGTCTCTTCTCTCAAAAATAAATAAACATTAAAAAAGTTAAAAAACATAACAAAACATTATAGATTACATTAATAGACATGATCTAGCAAAACAATGTTTCTAAATCAATAAGCCAACAACTAGCACCTACTATGTATATATATATATATATATAGTAGCAAAAATCATACAAACAAAAACTAGAGGCACATCAACATGGCACTAAATTACTGGAAACTTGATATAGATCAGTTTGCACTAATAAATACTTGGTTATATTATTAAAATCCAGAGAGAAAAAGAAGAAGAAAATCAGATATCTAGGCATAAAATTAGTCATTACCCATGGAGAAAAGGACACAGACATCTCCAAAGCATAGACATTTCCAGAGCAACTTCTAAAGTCAGATGTGGTTGATGTAATGTGCACAAGGTGCGGATGTAAAGAACACGTGGTCAAGAATATTATACTAACCAAGTTACTTCTTTTTATGTTAAATAAAAACAGGAGCAAATGAAATTCAAGAGATAAAGTGTCCATCTTAATAAAACCACTCATCAACCAAACCCAGCAAGTGATATGGACTGAGAAGCCAAGGTCAAAGATTACTAACAGAAGACAGTGGGGCCATCTCTATAGTGTTCAAATAGAGAAATGTAGGTGACTATTCTTCATGTGTACAGGGATTCCTAAGCATGGAATATATAAAAGAGTATAACAACTATAAGCCCTTTTAGAAATTCTAATAACAAAATACAGATAATTAATGAGTCAAAACTTGTGATAATAAATTTGAATATAGAGGAGCTGGTTAAAAGGACTGGGTATAATTAGGTACAACTGACTATAGCATTGGCCCTAATATCTGTGGCAAATATGGTTACAGAGTGGAATGTAAAATGGTATAAACCTTAAGACACAAAAATAAGGAGACAAAAGTCAAAATCTGTAAAGGGTGTGAAGACTAATTTCTTAAGTTTTTCATTAAAAGATGTTAAGTGATACAGTGATTTTGAAATGTATGGTTGAACAACAACTAAAACCATGATTTATGGTGTTATTTATACATGATTTGTATGTTTTAAATAGTTTTGTATTCTTTTTGCAACTAAGAAATATATATAAATTTCAGCAGTTTCTTTTTATTTTAATTTTGCTTTGTTTTTCTTCTTGCAATTTAAGCATCAGGGAATTTAAAATACCTTATGAGAATGTATATGAAACCATATCTTCACTATGGCACAAATATGTCTGTGCAAAGACATAGAAATTTCCCTGTATTGTTTAGGCAATTTCTGTCTCTATGTGTGCATCTACACTATATCTCTATCTGCAAAGAGAAATATCTAGAAACATAATCACCTAATGATGAAAATGGTTTTCTTTTTTCTTCCAAGTGGTAGGAATGTTAGTGATATTTTTATGTAACTGCACTTGTATGTATTTCTTGAGTTATTTTAATACACATTTACTAAGCATTACTAATGAGTTCAAGTAGAACTCATTATTTAAACTTTTGTTTTCTATCTCTACATATATATATATGTATATATGAACTTTCTTATTTAATTTAAAATCTCAATTAATCCAAATAAAAATTCCCACTTTTTAATAAATCTAGGATATTCCTAAAATCAAAACCTAACAGTTACAAAACACAGAACACATTGTAGCATATCTATAATCCTAACTACAGAAGCAAATGTTTATGGTCAATATTTGATAAACAACTCTGGAGACAATAATTTATAAAGACATATGGAAAAAGTAAATTTTATATTTGATATGTTGTATACCAGAGATAATGCTAAGAAATCAGTTAGAATAATATTTTCAATTCTATTAGTTATATATCATATTTTACTAATATTAGTAATTTTCTGTTCTCTATTAATATGATTTATGTTTAATATCACCTCTTTCTCAATTCTGTCTTTCCTCCCTATGTTCTTTCTCTGATTTTTTCTTTTTTTTTTTTTTAAGTTTATTTTCAGAGAGAGCAAGTGAGAGAGAGTGCAGTAGGGGTAGAGAAAAAGGAGAGAGAGAATCCCAAGCAGCATTCTGTGCCGTCAGTGTGGAGCCCAATGCAGAGCTCAATCAAAGTAATTGTGAGATCATGACCTGAACCACTACCAAGAGTTTGGATGATTAATGGACTGAGCCACACAGATGCCCCCTTTTTCTGATTTTCTTAAGTTTTGTCTATATTTCTTTACTTTATTTACTTTAGAGAGAGAGTGTGTGGGGAAAGGGGCAGAGTGAGAGAGAGAATATTAAGCAGGCTCCATGCTCAGTGCAGAGCTTGATGTGAGGCTCCATCCCATAATCCTGGGATCATGACTTGAGCCTAAACCAAGAGTCAGACACTGAACCAACTGAGCCACCCAGTTACTTTCATATTTAATAGTCTTTTGATAGAGCCAGATTTTAGATATATTATCAATTATTTTAAATTTTTAAATTTCTCATGTTTTTAGTGTGAATTTAATGCTGTTTATTTAAATATCTTATTTAGTAGAATATAAATTTTTTTCTGAGTACAATTTTAGCTCTCTTTATCCAATAGGTTTTGGTATTTCATGTTATCTTTGTTCATGATTTTTAAATGGTTTGCGACCTTTATTATGAATTCCAAGGAGTTCTGTATCTGTGTATGGTGTGTGTGTGTGTGAAAGTATGTATGTTTCTTGTTATTAACTTTTTTATTTGAAATATAACACGTATTAAGAATTACAAAAATCGTGTGTATATCAATGACATAACAGGATGAATGCATTTGTGTTTCTATTAAGTGGGATCATGTGATCTGTAGTATGCGCGCGCGCGCGCGTGTGTGTGTGTGTGAAAGAGAGATCTTTTACTTGATGCCATGTTGTTGGGATTCTTTGACATTGTTTCAGGTAACAGTATGTCATTTCATTGCTGCATAGTTTTAAATTGTATGAATATACCACAATTTATATATCCTGCAGTCAGACTTTTGAGTTGTTTCTAATTTAGGCTATTACACATAGTTTGACTGTGAACATTCTTATTCATGTGCTTTTGCACATTTACTGCAAGTTCTGATGGGTATTTACATAGCAGTAAAATTGTGTGGACACAAGACACCCATCTGTTGAACTTCAGTAGATAATGTTGATTCAATTTTACAACTACTGTGCCAAATTTCACTTCTACCAGTGGTGTATAAGAGCTCTCATTCTCCACATTCTCACTAAATTTGGTGACACTAGTTTTCTTAATGTAGACATTTTGGAGGGCATACAGGGTTACCTCACTGTGGTATTAATTTGGACTACCTCAGAGACCAAGTTTTTTTTTTTTTCCTTATGTTTATTAGCTATTTGTATGTCTTCTTTTGAAAAAGCTAGGTCTTTCTCTAATTTGTTAGTAGGAGTCGATAATATATTCTGGATATAAGCTCTTATCAGTTGTTCATGGTGAAAATACCTTTTCCCTCTCTGTGGCTCGTTCTTTTATTCTTCAGATTATGTATTTTGGGGAATAAAAGCTCTTACTTTTAATAGCTAATCTATCAGTCTGCCCATTTATGATCAGTGGTTTCTGTATCTCATTTAAAAATAAGAAGGAGCACCTGAATGGCTTGGTTGGTTAAGCAGCCGACTTCGGATCAGGTCATGATCTTGTGGTTCGTGAGTTCGAGCCCTGCATCGGGCTCTGAGCTGTCAGCACAGATTCTATGTCTCCTTCTCTCTCTACCATTTCCCTGCTCATGTTCTGACTCTCAAAAATAAAAAACATTAAAAAAATATTTAAACCTAAGAAAAAAATAAAATAAGAGAAAAATGAGAAAAAAATAAGAAAGAAAAATACAATTTCAAATCATGAAAATAGTTTCCAAAGTTGTCCTATGAAAGTTTTATTTTCTTACCATGTCTTTTTTGTTCTTTTTAAATGTTTATGTGTTTATTCTTAGTTGCGTTACTCTACAAAGAATATAGAATAACAGTTCTCTATGGAAAAATACTAACTGGTATTTTCTATGACATTTGAAAGATATCCAAGTACATTCCTTCCCCATCTCTACTTCATTGAAGAAATTCCAGGAAAGCTGTGATAAAACTCTGTTATGATGTCCTGGGGAAATGTGGACTGTGTGATTCCTACTTTTCAGTTCTGTTGAGACTTTCTCTATGGCCTTAATTTGATCAAATTTTAAAATATTATATGGTCACTGGGAGAACAAAAGCATATTTTTCTTTCAGTAAAGCTTAAATTTAACTATTTACTTTATGTTAGTATTGACATTAGGCATATACTTACTCTCTGGCCTCACTTTTATTTTTTCTTTATTCATCCAACAAGTATTTATAGAGTAACTAGTAAGCACTAGCACTGTTCTAGAGATTAAATTATGTCCAGTGTATATGGTCCCTATGTACACTTTGATGAGAAGGAAATTTTGAAAGTAATGAATCATATATACAGGGAATGAAAGTAATGATACTCATAAAGGTATTCTAGGTTCAAGGTGATAGAGAGTATATAAGTGAGGGATGAGACCTAGCCTTCTCTGGGAGTGAAAGAAGTCTTCATTTTGGAAGTGATGGCTGGTTTAGCTTTGATTGGTGAATGAGTAGGGGTTAGCTGAAAAGGTCCAGCTCGGGGGCTGTGAGGTCACCAGGATGAGACATGGTTTTATGCAGAGGGAACATTATGTGCAAAGGTTGTATGGTAGAAAGGGGAGAGATACTTGTGAAAATCTGAAAGAAGGCAAGGACAACTCTGAAGAAGGGTGAAGTGACCTAGAAGAATTAGCATGAAGCAGATCTCATAAAACTTGGAGATCATGTTAAAAATGGTGACTCTTCTCAGAAAAACTGGTGTATCTGATAGTACTTTTCACATAAAAATCCAAACTGTCTTAAATAATAAAAATGGATTGATAGGCTATAATCTATCTTTCAGGCTTATGGAATAAAGGCTGTTCCTCCCTCCCTCCCTCCCTCCCTCCCTCCCTTCCTTCCTTCCGAAAATTCCTATCTCCGTCTCCTGTCCCTCTCCTCCCACACTACTTTTTAGTTCTTTCAGTTCTGTCCTCAGGTTGGTTGACCCTCATGGAGTAAGATACTTATGATGGCACCTAGGTCAGCATATTTCAGTCACATCTTAGGGAGAGAAAAAACAGTATTTATTTCCAACCATGTCACTAAAGGTACCCAATTTCTTCTTGTGCTTTTATCACTTTCTTTTACATTAATTCTTTATTTTTATATTTTGACATTGTGTGTGTGTGTGTGTGTGTGTGTGTGTGTGTGTGTGTGTAAAATATAAAATGTAGTGGATAAAGATTATGGGAGGAAATAACATTTCCACAGGATGGTTCTTTCATGGAATATGAGCATTTCATTAAAATCACCCCATATTTTCAAGTATTCAAGTATTCAAGTATCAGTGTCTCTATTTACTCATATTTTGTTTATTTGTCATATCACATTTTGTTACTCAAATGATTTCAAAGTTCATTATGGCTTGTACCTAATATCAGTAAATTCTATTAATCTTTTTCTCACTGAGTTTGTCGTCAATTATACTTTTTATAGTCTATTTTTATTCAGATGTTCAAAATGTATTTTTTGTCCAATTCAATCAGGGAATTATCCATTTTATTAATTTCTTTATGTGTAGTTTGAGGAAAATAATACTTTTTATTTTCTCACATATAAAGGTTGCATCTATTTTGTGTTTAAATGTTCATCTCCCAAGACTTGGCCTATTATAATGTAACTTTCCTATTCTTATTTATTTTTAGATTTTTATTCAGTTAGTTGGAGTACTTCTGAGGGCATTTTGTTTTTCAGAGATGATAGGCAAGTTATTTATGTTTTCAGACTTGAATATCTGAACATTTCATTTGATTGTCTTCACACATAAATGATAACTTGGCTAGGTATGGAATTCTCAGGTCACAAATTCCTTTCAACACTTTGCTGATGCTCCATTACTTTTTAGTCCCTAATATTTAAAAATAAAAGTATGCTTTTAGTTCTTGTTTCTAGCCTTAAATCCCCCTCAACTCTTGGGACTACATTGGGTGAAGTTGGGGTGAAGATCAGGTCACATGGTCAAGATTTCTTCCATTTACTTTGTTTGAAGTCACACTTTTTTTTCAAAATGATTACATTTCAGCCATGAAAGACCTTCTGTAATCTGTTTCTGTCAACAATGAAAAAATTCTGAAAGTCACTGCCATTTGGATGGTTCTCATCTGGCTTCTGCCACAAGCTCTTCTTCTATCTCCACATTTCTTAAGTAGGCACTGAAACTGAGGTAACAGTAAGATATGGATCATCAAGCCCCTCCTTCCGTTTTCCCCCTTTTTACTAGGAAGTTTCAATAAAAAATTTAAATTAAATGTAATAGATGCTTAAAATTATTTCTTTTTTTTCTTTTATAATTTTATTTTATTTATTTATTTTTTTTCCTCCATAATATTTTATTGTCAACTTGTTTTCCATACAACACCCAGTGCTCTTCCCCTTAAGTGCCCTCCACCATCACCACCACCTCTTTTCCCCCCTCCCCCTTCCCCATCAACCCTCAGTTCATTCTCAGCATTCAAT
>NC_043703.1:120666889-120675999 GCF_006229205.1 Suricata suricatta
TGTTTTCCAGAGCGGCTGCACCAGTTTACATTCCCACCAACAGTGTAAGAGGGTGCCCATCTCTCCACACCCTCTCCAACAACTGTAGTCTCTTGTTTTGTTCATTTTAGCCACTCTGACTGGTGTGAGGTGGTATCTCAGTAAAATTATTTCTTAAATACTTGAAAACAATAACAACAACAACAACAACAACAACAACAAGAGCCTCCAATTTTAAATCCAGTTCAGTCCAAATGATTCTGCAATGGACTAAATACATATGATCTTTATGGACAATCTTCTGCTGATCAACAATTATAATTATTTTTATAGTCTCTTTACTAGTTTCTTCATAGTTTTCTTATTTAAAATTTTTAATCAGGGCTTTTAATAGAAGAGTGTTTGATGTCTGACAAAAGCCAGTAAAAGGGAGATCGATATGGTTGATTTAGTGTAAATCCAAAGAAGCAAGATAAGCAGTTATCTGGAATTAAATCTTTTTTTTTTCTTTTTAAATTGAAAACCTCAGCCAGAATTCCCACCAAGATGGAGTGATACAGTGCTGCATTGAAGATGATCCTGTTTCAGATAGTTTTCTTTATGTCTTCTTGCCCATTTTTGTTTTAAAATAGTCTCATAGCTTTTATTTTTCATCTACTCCTTCAACTCCATAGTTAAAGTGATTTCCCAGTGATCATGCATTTGATTCTTTCTTCCAGTTTTATCGAGGTATTATTGACAAAATTGTATAAATTTAAGTGTACAACATGATGATTTGATTTATACATACACTTTGAAATTATTACCACTTATAAAGTTAGTTAACATACCTATCCACTCACTTAGATACCTTTATGTGCAGAGTGAAAACATTTAAGATCTGCCCTCCTAGCAAATTTCTAGTAT
Source organism: Suricata suricatta (assembly GCF_006229205.1). NCBI lineage: Eukaryota > Metazoa > Chordata > Mammalia > Carnivora > Herpestidae > Suricata > Suricata suricatta. Next base: position 120,667,775 of record NC_043703.1, read on the forward strand.
ATAGTATATTATAGATTTAGTGCAGTCGCTATTAAAATTCCAATGGGATCTTTCACAGAAATAGAAAAAGAATTCTAGGGGCGTCTGGGTGGCTCAGTCAGTTAACCGGCCGACTTCAGCTCAGGTTCTGATCTCACAGTCTTTGAGTTCAAGCTCCACATCGGGCTCTGTGCTGACAGCTCAGAGCCTGGAGTCTGCTTCCAATTCTGTGAGTCTCTCTCTCCATCCCTGCTTATTCTCTGTCTCTGTCTCTCTCTCAAAAATAATAAAGGTTAAAAAAATTTTGAAAAACATTCTAAACTTTGTGTGGGAGCATACACACACACAAAATCCTTAATGGCCAAAGCTATTTTGAGAAAGGATAAAGCTAGAGTCATCACACACTCCTGATTTCAAACTCTTCCAAATCTGTAGTAATCAAAACAATATAGTACAGGAATGAAAATAGACACATAAATTAATGGAACAGAAACAAGTGTCTAGAAATAAACCCACACGTATATGATCAAATGATATTTGGCAACATGTCATGAATATAAAATAGTGAAATGATAGTTCTTTCAATAATGATGTTGGGAAAACCAGGTATTCACATGCAAAACATGAAATTGGACCCTTTTTTTATACTACTCACAAAAATCAACTTGACATGAATTAAAATTGAGATGTAAGACCTAAAACCATAAAACTCCTAGAAGAAAATAGAGAAAAATTTCCTTGACATTCATCTTGGCAATGATTTTTTGGATATGTCACCAAAGGGACAGGTAACAACAACCAGAATATACAAGGGAGGTTAAATTGATCTAAAAAGCTTCTGAACAGGAAATAATCAACAAAATGAAAAGACAGCAGAATGGGAAAAATATATTTGCAAACAATATATCTGATAAGGGCTCAATGTCCAAAATATAAGGAACTTGTACAACTCAATAGCAAAATCAAAACAAAATATTGATTTAAAAATGGGCAAAAGATCTCAATAGATGTTCCAAAGACATACTAATGGACAAGTACATGAAAAAGTGCTCAATATCACTAATCATAAGGGAAATTCAAATCAAAACCATTATGTATGTAATTATATAATTGTATATTTAGAATGTGTGTACATGTGTTATGTACATATATGTAATGGAATATTATCCACAAAAAAGAAGAAAATCTAGCATTTTGGGCCAACATGGATGAAACTTGAAAGCATTATGCCAGATTAGATAAGTCAAAGACAAATACTTTATGGTATTACATATACATGGAATATTAAAAAATGTTATGCACAGAACAAGTAGAATAGAATTATGATTGCCATGGGCTGAGGATTGGGGAAATGGGGAAATTTGGTTAAAGGGTACCAGTTTTAAGAGGAATAAGTTCTGGAAATCTAAGGTACATTTTGACTATAGTTATTAATACTGTATTGTAAATATTTGTTTCTTTATTAACAGTCTTCCAAGGTGTCTGGTCCTTTGCTATTCTTCTCCAAGATACCTTTGGTGGCTAACCAAAGGCCTGTAGAACTTAGTGCTTGATGCTAACCATTATATCCACAATGCACCTAGCTGACTTTGGCAATCACAGATTCTAACCAAATTAAGGACATTATTTGAAAAATGTAAAAATGATCACAGGCTATGAATGTAGCATCCAGGAATCATTGGGAAAGGAAGGAAGATCTAATTAAGAGAAATGGAAGGATTGAGAGACCCTTCAACATTTAGTGAGCCCTCAGCCTTGAAAAGCATTTAAAATGGTTATCTTTATCCTTAATACTGACATTATTTTAAAAAAAAATTGGGATATACCCGTGAAGAGAGTTATTTGCCACATTTTAGTTGAGGAAACTGAGTTACAGAAATAAATTTTGGAGTGAGATTTTTCTGACTTTTGAATACAAAGCTTGTTTTACTTCAATATACATTGTAGAAACTACCTAATATCTTCAGCCTTTTCTGTTATCTGGCAACTAAAATACTATAAGTAAAGGGAGAAAACCTATGCTCCTATTCATTTTGGGGATGCTCATTATTGCATTTGAGTTACCTGGAGCAATAGGTACATGAGATATTGACTTGCGGAATCTGTAATGAGGGAAGGACAACAGTTAGCTAACCTCCTTGTATCTATGTCTCACAACTGGGTCGCAGGTAAAATATTATTTCAACGAGTAAAAAAAGTTTCTTGAAGAATCCAAAACAGATCTGCCTCCTGTTTTTTTCTGCCATGTAATGAAATTGTTCTGCTTCTAGCATGAAAAATTATGGTTAGAAAGCAGAAATGAGAATCACTTTTTATAGAAAAAAAGTATATATGTTTCTCCCTGCATTCAGCAAGACACTTTCCACCAGAATTTAAAAATCCATTGTTATTATTGTGGTTAGTTCTTAGCCACATTTTAAAGTTGGTTAATTTGGAAATTAATCAGTTCTTTTGCTCATTCACCTTATTCACATCCCTCCTAGCTGCCTGAACATTTCCACTTTTTCTTAATTTTTCTCAGTTGTTACTGCCACATTACATTTATTTCACTTATGAATTTTCCAAGAAAATGAATTTTTTGAAGAATGATAATGTTATTAATAGGCAAAATAAAAATTTAAGCATAGAATCAGAGGTAGGTTGAGGGATATCTTATTGTGGTAAACAGCTGTGCATGGAAATGTGAATATCACAATGGGAATCTGTAATTAAAATTCAAGAATCTCCCAGTACTTTCATTTACTCCTGGCCCCTGCAGATGGAGTTGTTAATGCTTCAGACAGTTCCCTGATATAGTAGAGGTAGTAACCCAAGAGAAATCCTAGAAACTAGCATAAACGTATTTGTGGATGAATGTTGAACAGTAATCTCTTATGTTTACAAAGTGAGAGTGAAAAGAGAGTATAGAACTCCTTTTAGAGTATTTCAAAGATGTTTTCAAATATTTGTGAAGATATTAATTCCTTTTTGAATGGACAGTGAGATTTATATATTTTCTATTTCATAATATTTTCATTCTGGCTTATGTCTTCACTTTATCCTGGTGAATTATGAAGGTGTTTCCTTGACCAACTTATCAGATGGGCCTTTCTTGACCACTGCATTGGACTGAATGTTGGCACCACCAAGAAATATGTTGACAGCTTAATTCTTAGAAACTGTGAATGTGAACTTATTTGAAAAAAGTGCCTTTGCAGATGTAATTAAGATAAGGATTTGGAGATGAGATCATTCTGGATTACCTAGGTGGGTCCAATGATAAGTGTCCTTTTGAGAAATGAAAAGGAAAATACAGGAGGAAGAAGAGAAGGCCATGGGAAGATGGAGACAAAGATTGGAGTTATCAAAAAGTAAGCATGGAACACATGGAATCACCAGACACTGGAAGAGCAAGGAAAGATTCTTCCCTAGAGCCTTTATAGGGAGTATAACTTGGCAACACTTTGATTTATGGTGTCTGACCTCCAGAGCTGTAAAAAATACATTTATGTAATTTAAGCCACCAATTTGTGATAATTTGATGTATCAGTCCTAGGAACTCCATACAGCAATTTCATCTAAAATATACTTTCTATTTCCTCAGCTTCTTTATTTTTCTCCTTAGTGCATATCACTGTATACATTGTATTTATTTGTTACATCCTTTATTGCCTCTCCCTGTCTCTACGTGAGCAGGGGATTTATTTTATTGACTACTGAATCCCTAGTATTTCTACAGTGTCTAATCCATAACATTCATAATTTGAATGTAGAACAAAAGAAAGAAGGAAAAAGAAAGGGAAGTAGGGAGAAAGCAAGGAAGGAAGGAGAAGGCACATGATTCAAAGATTCTTATACAATTTTTACAAGTCTACATTTGGTATTCAATAAAAATAGGAAACAGAACCCTGGACCACAGTCCACTGAACCCTTTAAAGCAAAACTGACTGGGAAGCAGGCTACTTGGATTTGCTCTGTCATAAATATACTGCAGCAAAGAGAAGCATCAGCCAATGATTTTTGGGCACAGTCAAGATCAACCCCAGCTGCTCAGTGAATAGTGCTATTCAGTTGTTTTCCTCCCTGCTTCCAAGTCACGCAGCAAGGGCAGTGTAACAACATCTGCTTTCTCAGTGTCTTTCTATTATCCTTGTCATTCATATAGCCATGGTGACAAAGTCACTACTCAAGAGCAAGTCTCAGGTGGGCTCTTCAAGTTTATTAACAGGGCCAGGCATAAAAAAATCCATATCAGTGATACTGTTTCTCAAACTGAACTCTACTCTGTAGGCTGAAGAGGGACAAAGAGCCACAGCAGATTCAGTGATAATGTAGAGTGTCCACATTAGCAAACACTTCCAACATTCAACCTCCCTGACTCTAAATTCTGTCTTCCAGACTGTGTCATAACGGAGTTATAGATTTCAGGCTTTTAACTGACTCCAGAGACCAAAATAATTTCTTCCTTTCTAGGTCTAAAGAGTTTATTTATAAATGAAGGAGTTCTGATTGAAAAATGGATAAGTTTTTGAAACTCAGAGGTCATAAAACCAAGAATGCATCTCTGATATTCCTGTTGACCTCATTCAGTTGCTGAGCTCCAACATTTAATCACTATAGATTAAGAGATATTTATGTTCACCAAACACGATATAAGCCTGGTGATTTTCTTTCACTGGCTTATTATTTATTTATTAGCATTCATTTAAAACTACCTTTATAACATGTTATACTTAGAATTAAGAAAATTCATTTTATGTTTTAAAGTTGAGTATTATTCCATTGTATATATTTACTATCTGCAAAATGGATGAACCTGAAAGATTTTATACTAAGTGAAATAAGCCAGGCAGAAAAAAAAAGGCTGCATTATCTCACTTCTCCAGATTTTCCTCAACTTACACTGGGGTTACATCCCAGTAATCCCATCCTAAGTAGAAAATAATGAAAGTCAAAAATGTATTTAATATACATAACTTACTGAACATCATGGCTCAACCTAACCTTGCTTAAATAAATCATGTAACACAAGCCTATTGTATAACAAAGTATTGAATATCTCATGTAATTTATTGAATGCTGTGCTGAAAGTGAAAAAAAGAATGGTCATGTGGGTACAGAATGGTTGTAAGTGTATTGTTGACCCTCATGATTGTGTGGCTGACTGGGACCTGCAGCTCACTGTAGCTGCCCAATATCAGGAAAGAATATTGTATTGCATATAACTAGCCTAGGAAAAGATAAAAATGCAAAACTCAAAGTACAGTTTCTACTGGATGGGTATTATTCTCACACCATCATAAAGTCAAAAAAGTGTTAAGCTGAATCATCATAAGTTGGAACCGGCTGTTATAGTAGTTCCCTTATTGGCTATGTTCCAACACCCCTAGTACTGAATTCTATATATAGTATGTTTTTTCCTCTACATACATTCTTGTGATAAGGTTTAACTTATAAATTAGGCACAATAAGAGATTAACAACAATAATAATAAAGTAAGATAATTATTAACTACATACTGTAGTAAAAGCATATGACTATGGGGCCTCTCTCTCTCAAAATATCTTATTGTACTGTACTCATTCTTCTTGTGATGATGTGAGATGATAAAATGACTACATGATGACTTAAAATGAGATGAATGACACAGGCATTGTGACATGCCATTAGGCTACTATTGACCTTCCGAAACTAAGTCAGAAGGAGATCCTGTGCTTCTAAATGGAGGTTGATTGGGGATAACTGAAACTTTAGAAAGTGCAGCTGTGGATAATGGGGGACTACTGTATATGGAATCTAAAAACTCAAATGCATGGAGTAACCAGGAGTGGTAACCAGGAGTGGGAAGTTGGGGAAAATGAAGAGATGTTGGTCAAAGGACAAAAATTTATTGTTATATAGGATGAGTATGTCTAGAGATATAATGTGTAACATGATCATGAATAATACTATGTTGTATATGGAAATTTGCTAAGAGTAGATTTCATGTACTCACTGAAAAAAATAACTGAGGGGAAAGATATATTAACTTGATAGCAGTCATCATTTCATTAGGAATGAAATGTTATACAACTTAAATATATCCAACTTTTATTAAAAATAAATTTTAAAAACTCATTTTTGAGATATTTAATAATTCGGTATGTTTTCGAACAGATTTGCACAGGGCTAGTGGTTCAGATTTCTTCTGTAATCCATTTTTTCTTAGGGTTCAGAGGAATCATGCAGGAAAATTATTTTTTATGCATATAAGTTAGCATACTTAGCAAATGCTTACTGGCTGATATGTTAGGTACCAAAATAAATGTTAATATTTTTCCTTACTAGTATATGAAAAATAATAAGATCTATTGAAACTGTTCAGAACTTGTCCATTGTTAAAAACACTTATGTGCATATGATTTATAAATGAAATCAATGCTAATGGAATATACATTGGGATATATATTTTGTACATGACTAAAGTATATCTCTTCTGCATTCATATTACACCTTTGTTCTACCAAAATAATATTCAAGGCATAATTCTATAAAGGTATGTACTCACAAAATATAGCCGCATTATGTTGCCGTGGAAAATTTCAGAGGTTTGGTTGTATTCCTTTCTTCATAAACTCTTTATTGATTAACTATACTACAGTTTCATTTCCCCCATTTCACATAATATATGCAAGAGAAGTGCCAAATTATGACACCTGGAGCTTTATTGATTGCTTATATTCACAATTGGCTCAATCAAAGGGATGTAGAGGGTGAAAAATGACAGAAAGAGTGATAAACAATCAAACAGCCAGAAACCATCATTAGCCCAATCTCTTCCTGTTGTCTAAAGATCTTACTTTAGTTAATGAGGATGCAGATTAATGATACACAAACTGCTCATCCTTTGTTATATTTCCAACTAAGCTTGGAGGGAAAAAAGCCAACCTAATTATAAAAACTGATGGATATACATAAGTATTGGACCAATTATTCTAAGCATTAAAAAGAAAAACCCACCTCAGTTGTCTGGAGATGAGATGAAATAGGAGAGGGGACAAAATAGCATGTTTCAAAGCACACTAAGCCACCTTAATTTTAATAATGACCTGAAACATCTGGGCGTCTCTGATCAACCTGATATGTGATATGAGAAACTAAAAACTAGGATCTGCATTGATATTAGACTTACTAATCTCTTCTGAGTTCTCTAGGCACCTGAAAGCCAGTAGAGCTACAGTAGTTTGCATTTTTTGTATGATTACAAGTTTGTTTATCTTGGTCGGTTACATTTTTTCCCATTATAAGTATTTTCTTTGCAGTTATAGTAGTTGCTTCTATGAAATAATACTGAAAGTCTTCTTTAAAAACCCTTTTCTAAAATCACCTTAACTTCTGAAAAATCTCTAGGCAAATGAAAAACCAAAATGCACACATGGATATACATGCACATACAGTCTTTTGCTGAAATTACTTACGTAATGAGGGGGAAAAGTTAAAGGAAGAAACCAAGTTTTCTTTACCCTGCTAATGTCTTTTCATCTCTAGCAAATGAAGTTAAATGAGAGCCCAAAGCCCTTCTCAACTTGGCTTCAGCTGCCTGTGCCCAACCGTGGCACCCTCTCTGTGTATCCCACCCTACTGGCATGCAACAGATTTATCATTTTTGTCCTTTTTTCAATTTCCCTGTCTGCCAAGGGGTTGATTTCTATAGAAAACATCACGATACCTCATTTTTATAGTAGGATGCAGCCAGTGAGAGGTAGCAACATAAAATTGAATAGAGGAAGTGCAAAAGTTCAGGCTATTCTGCTATTTACACTGCCGGTTTCACCCATCTCTGCCCCTTCTGGGCCGCAGTTTGGATAGTGCAGCTTTCTTCTTTTCATCGACTCAAGGTCTCAGGCACTATGGGAAGTCCTTTCTTGGGTTTGCAGTGTTTCAGAGTTCCAGTGACATTCTCCTCCTGTCTTTTGGGCCCTTTGGCTAGTCCCTAAATGCCTCATCATTATATCCTGTTTCTCCAAATCCAGTCCAAGTCTCTGTAAATAGTCACTTCATTTAATTTTTTGAATGTGCCCTGTTTCCTGCTAGGAATTTGACTTACAGATTGCGTTTATTTTAATTAATTTACTTTTTTAAATTTTATTGTCAAATTGTTTTCCATACAACACCCAGTGCTCTTCACCATAAGTGCCCTCCACCATCACCACCACCTCTTTTCCCCCCTCCCCTTCAACCCTCAGTTCGTTTTCAGCATTCAATAGTCTCTCAAGTTTTGCATCCCT